>NC_056747.1:184346696-184419196 GCF_019279795.1 Protopterus annectens | reverse complement strand
GGGAAGAGAGTCTTGAAGGGCTTGCAACGCTAAAAGCACTGCTCTCATCTCTAGGACATTTATGTGCAAGTAGCATTCGTGTGGTTGCCATATGCCCTGGACAGTTCTGCCCTGATAATGCCCCCCCCACCCGATCAGGGAGGTGTCCGTTATCAGAGTAGCAACCGGAGGGGCAGGAACAAAGGGTCTTCCCAGGGAGAGCTGAGGGGAAGACATACACCAACGAAGATGATTCTTGCATGCTTGCGTAATCAAAATGGTGTGAGACATCGGAAGTTGCTGGTATGACCATTGCGTGAAGAGCATCCATTGAAGGATTCTCATGTGGAATCTGGCTAATAGAAGTAGAGGGATAGCAGCCGCCATCATCCCCAGTACTTTCAAAACTAACCTGGCTTTTACTTTGCTGTTGTGGAGGAGAAGAGAGACTATTTTGCGTATGTCTGCTATTCTTTGATCTGTTAGTCTCGCAGACATGTTGACTGTGTCTAGATTTGCACCTATGAAGGTAATAGCATGACAAGGCGACAAAACAGACTTTTCACAATTTATGGATATGCCTAACTCTTGACAAATGCGAAAGGTGTAGTCTCTGGCCATTAGAAGAAGATGCTTGGTAGGAGCTGTGAGGAGCCAGTCGTCCAAATATGGAAACACTTGGAATCCTTGACGTCTCAGGTGAGAAGCTACCACTGCCATGCATTTGGTAAACACCCGGGGGGCAGTGGTGAGACCAAAGGGCAGGGCTCTGAATTGAAAGTGGCTGGCTCCCAGCCGGAAGCGGAGGAATCTCCTGGAGCGTCTGTTCATTTTTATATGATAGTACGCATCCCGGAGGTCTATAGAGCACATCCAGTTTTCTTTTCCCAATAGGGGAAGAATGGACTGTAGCGTGACCATCCGAAATCTTGTTTTCTTGACCGACTTGTTCAAGATACTGAGATCCAAAATTGGTCTCCAGTCCCCTGTTTTCTTTGGAACTAAAAAGAACCTGGAGTAGATTCCGGATCCTTGCTGGTCTGCTGGAACTGGCTGAATTGCTCTCTTTGCAAGCAGCTTTGAAATTTCCAAAGCTGCTAGATCCCTTTGAGCGGGTGGAACATCTGGAAGGGATTTTTTGGATTGGTTTGGAACGCGAGTGAAGGGAATGGAATAGCCTTCGGAAATGATGGACTGTACCCACTTGTCTTGAGTTAGGGATCGCCAGGCTTCTGGGTACAGTGACAATCTTCCCCCGACTGCCTCCGAAGGTAGACAGTCGGGCAACACCTCAGGGATGCTGGAAGGGCTTATCGGAAAAAGTTTCTCGATTGCCCTGGTTCTGCGGACCCCCCCTGCCTCTGGGGCGACGTCTACCATTATTGTTCCCTCCTCTGCCTCTGGAGGGGAACCGACTCTGTGCGTCAGGCAAATTCCCTTGAGATTGTTTGCGGAACCACATTTTTCCACTTTTCTGGCCTTTGGGGTAAGGTCTAGAAGGAGTAGAAAAACGGACTCCGACGGCAGAAAGAGTTTTGCCATCCGTCTCGCATCTAGTCAAGGTTTCTTTCACTTGAGGACCAAAGAGAGATGATCCATCAAACGGGGAATTAGTGAAAGACGTTTTAAAGGGGTCCGCAAAATTGCATAGCCGCATCCAGGCATGCCGGCGAAAGCGACACCTGTTCCTGTGGCTCTGCTCGCTCCATCAGCCGCATATGAAAGGAGGCGCATGGAGGAGTTAGCTATAGAGTTCAGGGTAGCCAGCTGAGTGTTCATCTTATCCTGAAAACCCGCAGCTGTAGGATCCTTCAACATCTCACTCGCTTCCTTGATCAGGTCTCTCTGAAGACGAGTGAAATGGCATAGGTAGTTCAGCGAACGCATAGCAAAGGTCGCTGACGAAAACATCCGCTTCCCGTACCTGTCCATAGACCTAGATTCCTTGTTAGGAGGATGGACAGGCACCGAAGGATCAGCTAGTTCCTTCTTAGTGGCAGCAGCTACCACCATAGCATCCACAGAAACTCCTTTGGATAGAAATTGCTTATCTGCTGGGGCTGTTATAAACTTTGAAGGTCTCCTGGGGGTTGGGTCCACTGAGTCAGGAGCCGTCCAAGCCTTTTTTGCTACCACCTGCATGAGGGGGGGGACACCCAGGAGGTGGAAGGGCGAGAGCCAAACGCCTCAAGATACACAGATTCATCCTCCGAAGGGTTAAGGGTTGGCCAATTTCCCCTCTGTTTCAGGATCTCTAGAATGTCTGCAAAGGAGACATCTTCAGAAGGGGAACGGGGAACCCTCGAATCCTCTAAATCTGTGTCAGAGGTGACAGACTCAGGTGAGTCTATGTGTTTCCTCTTACACTTTCTCTTCCTAGGGGGCTCCCCTGCCAACTCAGGGGAGGCCTCGGAAGAGGATGAGATCCCCACAGGGGATTCTTGAGGAGCTAGCTCTCTGCAGTCTGGGATGAGGGAGTGAGTAGACATAACCTGAGGCACCGAGGAGGGAGGGACGGACGGAACCGACTGTGGAGTCGAACCAGGTTCCAACACACTCCGCATGACCTCGAACGCACCCCTGTCAGGCAGAGCCAGAGGTCCCCGCTCCGAAAAACTGAGAACCTCCCTCGGCACCGACAGTGATGGCTCCGACGCCGATGTCGGAGCCGAACTCACCAGCGCCGAAGCACCGAGAGGGAGAGCAGTGTCGGACAAGGGTCCGATGCCACTCACCCCCTCGGAGCCGACGAGGGAAGTCCGGCGCCGAGATTCTTCAAAGGAAGAAATCGGAGCCGACGACGGAACCGAAGACAATTGTATCGGCTCCGACACTACCACAGTCTCGGTTCCGAGACACCCCGGCTCCGAGCTCAAAGGAGTCGGAGGAGGAATATTTTGAGGAATGGGTTGAAGCATCGACTGATGAGTCGGGCTCTGAAGCATCTGGGCCAGTGCCTCGGACTTTAAAAGTCGACTCACTACCCTCTGAAGATCATGATCCGAAAGCCTCGATGATCTAGAGGAGTGAGATCTATGGCTCCGTTCAGACAGCAATGGAGATGCTGGAGCCGAATGAACGGAGCCAAGGGAGGGTGACCTAGACCTCTTTCTAGATGTCGGCTCCGATGGTCTGATCGGAGCCGACACAGGAATTTCCAATGCCTCGGCTCCAGCCGGAGCCGAGGAAACCACAGAAGCTGCAGTCTGAGACTCATCGGCTCCAGCCGGAGCCGATGTATCAGGAGGTTTCGAAGCCTTAGGCCTCGACTCAGAAGCTGGAGTCGAGGACCTAGAAGCCTTAGAGGGTTTTCCCGATGTAACAGTAAGGGAACCCTCAGGCTTAAGCAAACCTCTTAAAATAAGCTTATTTTTTCTTTCCTGCAGGACTCTGGGGCTGAAGCCATGGCATACAGCACAAGAGTCCTGCAGGTGTAAAGGTCCCAGGCAGTAAACACAAGAAGTGTGACCGTCTGTCAGAGACATTTTCTGACAGCACGAGTCACACTTCTTGAAGCCTGAGACCTTTGAATCCTTGGACATTTTCAAGGAACCGAAAGTGTAACCACCACACAAAAACACACACACACCGATTACACTATCAGAGGTCAATTTAAACTAGACTAAACTAATGAAAATAGTTAGTTAGTATATACACATATAAATCCCTACAAAAGCACATACACACCACTAATAGGGATGGAAGGGCCCGAAGGCCTAAGGAAAGAACTTATAAGTTCTTAAGGGAAAAGGGGTGGATAAGGATAGAAAGGACAAAAATCCACTACACTAAGGGAATAAAGAGAAAAACTAAACTAAAAGGGGGTTTAAATAGCTATTAGACTGTTCTAATAAACTGACCTGAAGCCGGTAGAAAAACAACACCTTGATCGCTGTAGCGGCAAACGAGATCTGAGGTAATACACGCCTAGCATTGTGGGATATAAGGGGAGCCTTGAGCCGGTGAAACCAACTCTCGAGCTTTAGAGTGGCCGAGTCGGAGCAGAGGTCGGCTCCGAACCCATCCAGCAAGAATGAAGGCGAGATAGACAACTTAACATAATAGGTTAGAATATAACGAACTGTTTAGGCCGTTTAAATTAAATGCCTTTACCCCCTCCCTCTGGACTGAACAACATTTCAGTTCAACCAGTACTAAAACTTCGTACAGCTAAATTATAATGTAAATAATTTTATTTTTTATTGACAAGGTTTTGGCTTTAAAAGCTCTAGTTTGTTGATTACTCATAACAGTGTTTAAAGTTTTTTTTTTTCATAAATGCGTGATGTTAAGCTATCTCGCCTTCGTTCTTGCTGTTTGGGTTCGGAGCCGATCCTTGGCTCCGACTCGGCCATCTTCTAAAGCTCGAGACCTATTTACTGGCTCGAGGCTACCCCTTATCCCAGAATGCTCAGCGACAGCTACCCAGATCTCGTTTGCCGCTTCAGCTGCAAAGTTGCTTCCTTACTGGCTCAGGCTTAGTATAATCTTTTTGCTATTATATATTGTTGTTTTTCTTGAATGTTTGTCATGTAATTGTCTATTTTGTGTATGGATAATATTCCTTTATCCCTTTTTTGCGTTCTTGTGTATTTTAGCTTTGTTGGCTGTCGCTCCACAACTCTCAGGCCTTCTGTTCCCTTGAACTTGTTTAAATTAGGGAGTTCTCCCTCCCTCCCACCCCAGGATAGCCATTTAAATTAGAAGCTTTCCTTCTTTTCTTTAACTGTAAAAAAAAAAAAAAAACTCTATTTGTTCTTGTTTTTCATAGTATACCTTTTCATTATTTGTTGTGTGGTTGCTGTTACTATAATGTCTAAAGATACTAAGGTATCTGGCTTCAAATAGTGCGACTCATGCTCTCAGAAAATGTCTCTGACAGATGAGCACACTAGTTGTGTTTATTGTTTGGGCGCTGTTCACCTGCAGGACTCCTGTTCTATATGTCATGCTTTTAGTCCAAGGGTCCTGCAGGAGCGCAAAAACAAATTAATTCTTTGGGGATTATTGAAGCCTCAGGATTCTCCGGCTAATAGTTCTCAGCCAGCGAAATCCCCTAAGTCCGTCAAGCTGTCAGCTCCACCTTCGGAGCAGACTCCTTTACTTGACCAACCAAGTATGTCGGTACCGGTTGGCACCAACAAGACAACTCCTCTGTCGGCTCCATCTGCTACTTCAGAGCTGTCTTGCAGCCATAAGAGACTGAGGTCACCACCCTTCGAGTACATCCACTCGGCTCCACAGTCACCTTTATTACAGAGTTAATGTAGCCATCATTCTTCCCACTCTTCTCGATCCTCTAGATTATCGGATCATGATGTGGAGAGAGTAGTACAGGCACTGGCAAAAATTCTGACCAGCCCACCTCAACAGGTATCGGCTCCAACCGCCTCTATTTCTATTCCTCCTCAGACTACATTTAGCTTGGAGCTGGAGACCATGGATCCACAAGCAGTAGAACCGTCAGTGCCGATCATCATTTCTCCTTCGGTTCCGACATCGGCTCCGATTACCTCGGTTGTACCGTCTATCGAGGGATCTAGGTGCCGAGGCTCTCTCGTCGGCTCCAAGGTGGGGAGTGGCATCGGACCCTTGTTCTACCCCATTCTCCCCCTCTGAGCTTTGGCGCAGGTGAGCTCGGCTCCAACATCGGCCTCGGAGCCATCACCCTCGATGCGGAGAAAGACTCCCGTTTCTTCGGAGCCAGAGCTTTCTCTGCCTAGAGGTTAGGATGCCTTCGAGGTCATGCGGAGTGCGCTGTCCCCAGAGACAGCTCTACTGCCAGCTCCATCGGCTCCTCCCCCTGTGCTGCCTGTGCCAACCTCTACTCCTCCTCCAGATCCCAAGCGTAGGGAACCTATGCCCCAGGAAGCCTCCCCTGATCACTCGAAGGAGCCTCCCCAGAAGAAGAAGTGCAAGAGGAAGCACATAGACTCCCCTGAGTCTGTCACTTCAGATACAGACATGGATGAATTGGAAGGGTCCCCAAGGTCTCCCTCTGAAGATGCTTCCTTTTTGGACATCCTTGAAATGCTTAGGCAGAGGAGGGACTGGACTTCCCTAGCCCCTATCGAGGACGAGTCTGTATACCTGGATGCATTCGGCTCCCGACCTTCCACCTCCTGGGTATCTCTTCCTTTCGATCCACTCATGTCTGTAGTGGCTCGAAAGGCTTGGTCAGCTCCAGATTCTGTGGAACCTACTCCGAGGAGACCAAATAAATTTATTTCAGCCCACCAGGACAAGCAATTGCTCTCTAAAGGTGTGCCCATTGATGCCATGGTGGTAGCAGCAGCCACCAAGAAAGAGTTAGCAGAGACCTCTTCATCTGTTCATCCTCCGAACAGAGAGTCTCGGACGATGGACAGATATGGAAAGCGAATGTTTGCTTCAGCGTCCTTTTCAATGAGGTCCCCGAATTATCCATGCCATTTTACACATCTTCAAAGGGATCGCCTGAAAGAGCTTGGAGATGCCCTTCAAGATCCTACAGCTGAGGGAGCACCAGCCAAAATAGCTTCTCAGCTTGCGACTCAATTCCATAGTTAACTCCTCCATGAGGCTGATTTCATATGCAGCCGATGGAGCGAGCAGAGCCACAGGGACAGGTGTGGCTCTCAGGGGACATGCTTGGATGTGGCTGTGTCAGTTTCCGTCCCTCACCAATACTCCTTTTGATGGCTCTTTTCTCTTTGGGCCTCAGGTGAAAGACACGTTGACCAGGTGTGAGCAGGAAGGCAAGACTCTCTCTGCCATGGGGGTCCATTTTTCCACTCCTTCCAGACCTTATCCCAAGGGTCAGAAGAGCGAAAATATGTTTTTCCGAAAAGCCCAGGGACCCTTGCCTGACACACGTGGTGCTTTTTCCCCCAAAGGCAGAGGGGGAAACAACAATAACAGATGCTGCCCTCATGGCAGAGGGGGACCGCAAAACCAGAGTGACAGAGAAACTTTCTCTGCCAAACCCTTCCAGCATCCCTGAAGGGTTGTCCGACTGCTCACCTCTGGAGGCAGTTGGGGGAAAGACTTTCGCTGTACCCAAAAGCCTGGCAAAATATAACGAGACAGATGGGTACTATCCATCATATCCGGAGGTTACAAAATTCCCTTCCATCAATCCCCCATGGAATCAAAAAAGCCCATCCCAGATGTCCCACCCAATCTAAGGGATCAAGCAGTCACAGAAGTTTCAAGACTGCTAGAAAAAAGAGCCATTCAAGAAGTCCCCGCAGACCAACTAGGATCCGGAACTTACTCAAGATTCTTTTTAGTACCAAAAAAGACAGGGGACTGGAGACCAATACTGGATCTCAGCAGATTGAACAAATCTGTACAAAAAGAAAAGTTCCAGATGGCAACACTGCAGTCCATTTTCCCTTTTCTGGGTCAGGACAATTGGATGTACTCCATAGATCTTCAGGACGTGTACTACCATATCAAGATGGACAGACACTCCAGGAGATTTCTTCGCTTCTGGGTAGGGGCCAGTCATTACTAGTTCAGAGCTCTGCCCTTTGGTCTCACCTCAGCCCCCAGGGTGTTCACCAAGTGTATGGCAGTAGTCACGGCTCACCTGAGGCATTCAAGGATTCCAGGTGTTTCCCTATCTAGACTGGCTCCTGACTGCTGCCACCAGGCATTAACTCTTAGAGGCACGGGATTATACATTCACATCATGCACTCAACTAGGCATTACTGTAAATTTTGAAAAATCTGCCTTGTTGCCCTGTCAGTCTATTACATACATAGGAGCAGAATTAAACATGAAAGAAATGTTTGCAAGATTACCACAGGAAAGAGTTTCCACTATTCGTCAACAAGTGTTAATTCTAATGCAGAGCAAAAGGGTTCAAGTCAGACATGTCCTCCAAGCTCTAGGCTCCATGGCAGCTGCAATTCTTCTTGTCCCATTAGCGCGTTTCCACATGAGAATCCTTCAGTGGCTTCTTTTCATGCAGTGGTCTTTCCAGGAACTACCCATGTCTCACATGATCCCGATCACAGAAACATGCAAAAGGCACCTTTCTTGGTGGATGGTCTCCCCACTAGTAATTTAGGGCAGGCCCTTCATACAACCCCCTCCAGTAGCCACAGTGACCATGGACACCTCCCTGATAGGGTGGGGTGGGGGCATTATCTAGGCAGGACAGCCCAAGGCACTTGGCAACCTCACGAGTACCATCAGCATATCAATGTCCTAGAAATGAGAGCAGTTTTCCTAGCGTTGCAAGCCCTTCAAAACTCTCTTCCTTCCGGGACCAGTGCAATCCAAATGGACAACATGTCAGTGGTGTGGTACATCAACAAACAGGGCGGGACCAGGTCTTACCCCTTGTGTCGAGTAGCACTCAGACTGTGGCAATGGGTGATTTCCTCCCATCATTTTCTGATAGCAATGCACATCCTTGGGAAATCCAACGTTATAGCGGACAGGCTCAGCAGAGCTATCCTCATGCCTCATGAGTGGTCTCTGAATCAGGAAGTTGCGGATCTTATCTTCCGCAAATGGGGACAGCCTTGCTGCAACCTATTTGCCACTCCTCTCAACAACAAATGCAGCAGCTACTTCTCCCTCCTTCCTCTTCTAGGTCATATACCCAGAGATGCTCTAGTCCATGATTGGCCTCAGGGACTCCTTTACACTTTTCCCCCTTTTCCCCTAATTCCAAGACTCATACAGAAAGCAAAATCGTTGGGTTGCAAAATGATCCTCATTGCCCCATACTGGTCTTGACAAATATGATTCCCGTTCCTACACCTCCACCTTCTGGATCAGCCGTGGATTCTGGATCCGGTTCCAGATCTTCTGATTCACCAATCAGGCGGGTTCATAGGTAGATACTAGGCTATCTGCCTTAAGGCATTTATAAGCCTAGCCAGAGTGTATTTGGCTTCCACCTCCCTATTATATTAGCCTACTGTGTGTCTCTGTAAAGTAGGTCACAGAAGGTACCCTTTTAAGATTAGTTTACTGTGCCTCTGTCTAGCAGGGACACAGAAGAGATCCCAGAGTGAGGGGAGCCTCTGTGAAATGAATCTGTCCCTCCAGCATGTCCTATTTATTTTTGTGCTGAGGTTTAGGTCCCCTGGAGTGTGCAGCTCTAAGGGACTTGGATTTTTTGAGGTGGAGCATGTCCATTAATTCTGGGTTTGACATGGCTTTGTACGTCAGGCATAGATCGCCTCTGAGTAGGCGATAAGCAACTGAGTAGAGCTGGAGTTTCTTTAGTCGAGCTGCATAGGACATCTGTTTGTAGCCCATGATCCTCTTGGTGAGGTACTTTTGGGATCTCTCCAATTGCTGCAGGTGTCGGGTAAGGTACATCCCAAAAGGGGCATTGCATTCAATTATGGGCCTGACAAGTGACGAGTAGAGGGGCACAATGACCTCTCTTGATCTAGATGTGAACCCTTTCGTGATAAGGTGGGCTATATAGAAGGTCTTTCTAACCACTTTGGCAATGTGATTATCAAAGGAGAGATTATTATCTATGTTGGTCCCCAATTGGTTGCACCAATCCCTTCAAGCTCTCCAGCTCCCAGCTTGGTTACTCCACTTCCAATCTTAGCCAGGTTTTCCAATATCTCCCCAGCAGTCTGTGATATTATTGTTTCCTCACATAAGTCTACTATGAGGAAAATGTATGCTAGTAAATGGAAACAGTTTTCTTACTTTGGCAGAATCTAGGAATTTGGATCCTTTCTCAGCCCCAATCCATGAAATTCTTGAATTTCTAACACAGCCTTTTCAGTCTGGTGCGGCTTCTGCCACCATTAGAGTACAACTAGCTGCCATTTCTAATTTTCATATTGGTATGATTAATTCTAGCATAATGTCTCATAAGCTCTGCAAAGCCTTTATGAAAGGGACATCTCTTCTTAGACCCCCAGTTAGAGATCCTCCCCCTCCTTGGGATCTCAGTTTAGTTTTAGCCTCCTTAATTTTGCCACCCTTTGAACTGGCAGCATCATGCTCTTTAAAATTTCTTTCTTACATGACACTTTTTCTGGTTGCTATCACTTCAGTTAGACGTGCCTCAGAACTTCAACCAATATGTGTTTGTCCTCCTTACCTGGTTTCACAAGGACAGAGTTTCTCTGAGGACCAAGCCATCCTTTATTCCTAAAGTCTGCTCAGAGAACAATTTAAATCAATCCGTAGATCTCCCAGTTTTCTTTCTTAATCACAGCAACAAGGCAGAATACAAGCTCCACCAATTGGATGTACACAGACAATTGCGTTTTTACCTCCATAGAACTAAGGAACTAAGAAAATCAGACCAGTTATTTCTTTCTTATGCTTTCAACAAACAAGGCCTTCCAGTTTCTAAAGTGACCTTATCCAGATGGTTATCTGATACTATTGCCTTTATTTATCTGTTACAAAATAAAGAGCTACCAGCTAAACCAAAAGGTCACTCCACTAGAGCATTAGCCACCTCTGTAGCATTTCAGTCTAGGTTGCCCATAGACTCAATCTGTGCAGCTGCCACTTGGGCAAACCCCCACACTTTTATCTCTCATTACAAGGTAGATATGGTCTCCCGGAGCAGAGTTTCCTTTGGATCTACTGTTCTGAAGAGTTTGTTCCAATGAGCCACCCAGGTTTTTAGGTGCTAGGGACGCTGTCCCAAACAGCAAGAATGAAGGCGCGATAGACAACTTAACATAAAGAACTTATATACCTACCATAACGTTCCATGTTAATTGTCTTCATCTCGCCTTCCTTCTTGCGTCCCTCCCTTCTTCCCCCTTTCTAGAGGATTGTGAGGAGTTCCCTTTTGTTTTCACTGGCTGAACATCTTTTATTACTTCACATACCAGATATATCTATACCCCTTTCCTTGTTTAGGTGTATTGGACATCCAGTTTTAGTAACTGGTTACTCTATTAATGTCTAGTGTGCGCTATCAAAAACAAGATCTGGGTAGCTGTCGCTGGGCATTCTGGGATAAGGGGTAGCCTCAAGCCAGTAAATAGCTCTCGAGCTATAGAAGATGAGTCCGAGCAGAGGATCGGCTCTGAACCTAAACAGCAAGAAGGAAGGCGAGATGAAGACAACTAACATGGAACATTATGGTAGGTATATAACTTCTTTTTTTTAGTTATATGTGAAATGGGTTTATTTCACTAAGATATTAATGAATTGTTAATAGGTTTCTAATTGAATTTGGTTATGAATAGTATATAGGGGATTGTTGTGCATAATGGCTTTATTCTAAAGTAGTCCTGGAATTAGTGAGACAAAAATGCTTAATTTTTTAATAAATAGGTTTCACTGCAGTGTGTGATGGTTGATAAATCCTGGGTGATTTCGCTACTTTCATACACTTTATTTATTGCTAGCTTTAAAAATTCCCTACAGAGCACTCTGAGTAAGCAAATGAGTTTAAGTAAGGAAATTATTTTTCTCAGCTGGGATACAGAATCTGAACTGCCTAGACATAGTGAGGCCTTGTTAAGTTTAATTTTGGTGGCTGCCAAAAAAAAGCAATTACTAGAAAATGGAAATCAAAATCTAAACCAGCTATTCCTGAAGGAGTGAATATTGTAACAGTCTAAAAGACCAGAAAATGGGATACTTAGAAATAGGGAAGGAGTAAATTACATAGAAAAAAATTCAAACTGTGGGAGTAATAAATGCAGAAAAATGTTTTGGAGGAGGAAACAGGTTTAAAGGAAGGAACTGAACAATTTATGTAATGTTGCTATGATTATATGATATATAACAATATATGTGATGTGCAACGTCTGTAGATGTTAACTTGCCCATGTCACAAGTGCTAATTCTAAAAAGGTGTCTAAAAAAATAAATATCTGACAAACTTTATTTGATCATTTACCCTATTAGCAATGATGGCATTAATCTTAGTCTGCCAACATTATTGTTTGTAGTCTAGGATATTTTCCACATCCTTGCCTTGAACATGAGATCTACTTGGAATGAGAGAACAAGGCATCAGACTAATTTTTCTGAATAGCATAAACATGTGTATAAGCAATAGGCTTTCTGTTTGTCCAGTGTAAATATCACATATAGTGCACATAGCTACATAAACATTGCAAGACCCGCAATTAAAATAGCCAGAAACAACATAATTTTAATACAAAAAATAAAGGGGCACTAGAAATGTATTTGTATTACAGTTCTCAATAAAACTTGACTTTCATCCAACAATTCATTGATATTTTGATAGACGTGAAAAATCCCCCAATTACTATGAATTACAGATCTAATGGTGGGAATAAAGCTATAGGTTAATACCATTCCCATGGTCTTTTCATCAGTGACTTTGTCAGATGTGGTTGAGCAATTATTAGAATTCATGTGGACCAATGTTAAAGGTTTACAAAAATAATTTACATTTGAAATGGTCTAATTTGCAACTGACTCCACTAATCCTTTAGGATAATATCTTGCTAAAAGCTTATTTTAGAATTAATTAAACAAAAAACAGAGGTGGGCTACAAGAGCCACAGTAAAAAGACCCTGTTTCCAAAATGCAACTTTTGTGATTCAGAGACACATTAGCTGTAGTTAATTTGCATGACTATGAATTGCAGTTAACTACTGGGGAGTGCAGATCAGCACTTCCTCCTGTAGATAACAGTGGTAGTTGCATTGTATTAGCACAGGCAACCTTCTTCCCCTCTCCCATACACAAACACACAGAAAAACAGACAAAAAACATGCACACACAACATAACCCATAACTATCCCTGTTGATAGAATGTTCATGATGTCTCTTTTTTCCCTGCTCTTGAAATTCATGGATGATTACAGTCTGTCCTTAATGCCAAATATTTGAGTTTCATATTTCATATCCTCCAGTAAATTCATGAAAGTGCAAAAGCTGTTACCTAAAAGGTTGAGAGGTATGTCTCCATTCTGTCCCTCTCCCAAGTATTTCAAAAAATTTTGCAGGCATTGCATAATTCCAAACATCCACAATTTGTGCTAAAAAATCATGCTGATGCGGGGGGGGGGTCTTGAGTCAAGGGTGCATGGTTCAAATCCCCCTTATACTTTGTTTATTTCATCTTTTATTTCTTTTTAATGTCTATCCCTGGTTTTAGTTGAGCAGCAGAGGACTATTATCCTCTGTGGGAGGTGGGTGACTATAGGGTTTGAATTCTGTTTTGTGCCTTTTAAGGCATGCTGCTTATCCTTGGTGTCTAGTGGTTCCCTGCAAGTTTTTTTTTAAATATGTGTCTTTAAGGCATTCCATATTGAGTATCACATGCCATGTTGAATATCCCTGGTGTCTAAATTGCCCCCCCACCCCAATCCTTGTTCTGTTTACCTCATTTAAAGAGCTACCCTGTTGTCTAGTGGTTCCCTCCACCTTCGATCCCCCATTCTGTTTTGGTCTATACTGTAAGTTTGAAGTCTGAAAACTATGAATCTAATATGATCGTCATCATATGAGTGAAGTTTGCAAACATCGAACGTTACAGCGGAGATCGCCATAGGGAATATTTCTCTTCACTTCAAATGTAGTGCGATCTCAGAGTTGGTATATTTAAATAGCGGGGGGTGTAGGGGGGCTTGCACCCTGCATAGAGCATTCAGATAGTTTTTTTTATTTTTAGTTTGTTTATAATTTATGTTCGATGTTTGAAAACTTTGCTCATATAAAGTCGATCATATGAGATTTGAAGTTTTCAGACTTCGAACATATAATATAGACCCTTCTGTTTACATGCCACTCAGGCACACAGTTAAAGAGTTATCCCTGATGGCTAGTGGTTCCCTCCACTCAGTGTTGTAGACTAAGCTTGTTAGTCTAGGAGATTGTGAAAGTATGACAGAGACACGCCCACACCTCTGCCTAACATACCCCCTAACTACTCCCCTATTACTATCTCACAGGCAGACACACACACACAAATTCCTTTGCATACACTCATGCACACATCTCCCAACACTGCCTTAGTACTAAACTCCCCAACATCTACCTCTACCAGGCCATGTTCACCACCGCAAGGTGCAAGGAGTGGCTGGCCTAATCTAAACAGCCAAGCGATGTGTAAATGCCTTCCTGGAGGCAGTTCTGTGAGGAACAGCACATGGCTAATTAGCATATGCCTTTTCCCCCAACTTCCTCATTACCATCTAGCAAAGTTGTGGAGACAGCCCACCATGATGATACACACCTTTGTGCGAAAGCACATTGGAAGGGCCATCTCTGAATTCATAAAGGTTACTGTAAGGTGTACACATCATGTACCCCTCACAGTAACCTTTATGAATTTGACCCTTAAACTTCCATTCAATAATCTCAAATTCACTATAAACATCTATGTCAAACACAGCAAATCTGATTATTTGAACTAATTCATCGTTCACAACTTTAAGTAAGCAGAATGATTACTCAAACTGCAAATATGCACCACTAAATATCACTTTCTGAGATTCTTGTCACTAATTTTTGGGCCTAAATACTTTTTTCAACAAACAAATTTAGAAAAAACAATGATTATTTTATTCACAGTAAACTGAGTTTTAATAACTCTATTAAAACCATTAAACCTTAAAAGCACAGCATCATTTTAGTGACACATCAAATAAAACACACATCAATAAAATGTAAAAACAATGCTTCTCTTATGTGAAAGAAAAATACTGGCACATATTTAAACAGCTTCCAATTATTTATTAATACTGGCCACTAGTAGGACCACTATTGCTCCCATAACTAAGTGTTGAATCTCATGGAATAATTTCATAACAAAAAATTAAATAATTATGTCTTAAAAATAAAACCAAAACATTCAACGATAAAATTAATTTCAGTCTCAGTTAAATGCCTATCTGATAAAATATTCTTTAAACCATCTAAAGCCCAGCTAATCAGTATGACAGTATATAAATGGAAACTATGTCCTGTAACAATAAAATGTTCATATTTCATATTGACAGTACTAAACATAAGACACAAAGTTTGATGTGCCATTACTATAGGATATAAATCTACCTCACAAATTTCAACTTAACTCTATAAAAAAGGCTAGTGTTTTGATTTTTGAGCTTGCAAAGGTTATGGTATATTATACTCGGGAATCTACTTTATTTTCGTTAAGACTATAAAGAAGATTATAGACAGTGTTCCTGGCAGAATAAACTTAATGCTAGCATTGTTCCTAGATTAAATGATCAGTAAAATTTTAATTCAGTATTGCAGACAACACCATTAAAACAATTATTTTTATTACTTTGTTTGTCCTTTATTTTTGCCAGTATTATCACTGATTTACATATTTTTTAACAATTATTTGATTTTCTGCATGCTGATTAATGCAATTCTTTAAGTTTTATCACAGAGGAACTGAATCTCTCTGATGAAATATTTTGTGTTATTTAGATAATAGCTCTTACACTCTCTGTTGTTACATTAACACACTTTTTCCCCTGATAGTGGTACTTGTTTTTCTTTTATTTTGTTTTATTGGCTAAGAGTTTTACAGTTTACTTCCTAATTATTAGTAGACTAGTTAGGACAACTCCAGTGTCCCTTTTCAGCCATGACATGGGTACAAGACATAAAAAGTAAGCAAAATATATTACATGAGCACAATATTCAATCCATATAGGCATAATTCTGAGGTACTTGGATTGTCAAGAACAATGAAGCATTAGCTGATTAAGAACTGACCAGTTGTATGCGGACTTATTAACAATTGGTTATTTTCATTGCAGTAAAATTAAGTAACAAATATTTGAAAACAGGTAAGAATTTGTCACTAGGACAGACACAGAAGACAAGTACAAGCTGAAGAAGTAACAGTACTAAGATGTAAGGGATATCGTGCCATGGAAATCCATACATCTGGCCAACATACCAAAGCCTTTAGTCCTACTAAGCACAATACCTCAGCCATATGCCCTATGTCTAAGGCTTAATGTACATAAGTGATGTACAAAAGCCACATCCTTAGAACTGAGCTGCCCCTGGAGAACCAGAGCAACCCAACAGGAAAAGCAAGTATATGGTCACTGAACAAGGGAAGAACCCTCAGCCAGAGAGCAAAGAAAAAGAACAGAACATGGGGAAGCAGGGAGGGATGGAATATTGCAACAGTGAAAAGTAGGACATCTACTATTATGGTATAAAAGCTTATGCAACTGCCCTTCCTTGTGTCTGTTGTATTTCTTACCAAAGTGGAGTACAAAAGTTACTACAGAGGATGGGAGGAGCCCTCCAAGAAACCATGAAGGATGGCCCAAGCAAAACCAATTCTGGCCCCATAAACCACATGTAACTTGTAGTGTTTAGTAAAGTGCATATACAAAGACCAAGTAGCAGCTTTCAAAATGGACCTAGTATCCAGACCCTTGAAAAAATACCAAAAGAGGCCACTGCCCTGATGAAATGTGCATGAACAGAACAAAAAAGCTGCTTACCACGGGAAGAATAAAAAGAAATGGCCTGGAAATCCATGTGGAGATGGTCTGCTCAGAAACAGTTAAACCCAATTTCTTGGTAAGGAAAGAAAGAAACAAAAAGCTGCTCAAATTTCCTTATATCAAGCTTTGTCTAGATAATATACAATACTCTTACTGCTACTCTGAGGAAAAGGAAAAAATGAAGAAAGATGAATGGACTGATTTAAGGACAATTAATTATCCACAGTTCCTTCACTGAAGGTTGTGCGTTAGGCCCGGCAAGCCAGCACGTAAAACTCTACTGCTAATCATTAGCAGACCGGATTTCCGCTGTGGCGACCCCTAACCTGGAAAACCCAAAAGACAATTTTTTAATTATGCACTTTAGAGGTAAAGAAGGACTGGTGGAAAAAGAAATTGTTTTGATGAAAAAAAAAACAGAAAAGGAAGGACTGTTCTGAGGGCCTGAAGTTCAAAGACTTTCTTGGAAGAAATAACAGCCACTAACAAAACAGTCTCTCAAATACTTAATTGCAAAGCAGAATCAGCTTCAGGCTCAAAAGGTGGCTAAATAAAATTTTCAAGAATAAAATTAAGGTCCCAAGAAGGAGAGACCGACTTTCCTGGACTAATGTAAAGGACGCCTTTCAAAAACTCTCTCACTTCAAAGCTAGATAAAAGTGGTTGATTTAAAGGGAAACAAACAGAAATGACCCTTTTAACAAATGAATATGACAGACCAGAACTGAGCAACTCACAAACAGCAGTGATCCCCACAAAAGAGGTCTCGGTTCAAATTTGTGACACCAAAAAAGAAAATCTTTGCCATTTAGCAACATAGGATTTTCCAGTAGTGGGTCTTCTGGCTTCCTGCAAAACACAAAGCACATCCTCAGAAAATTAATGTCAAAATGGAATCAAAACCCTATCACCCAAACAGTCAAATGCAGGGTGAACAGATGAGGGTGAATGACAGTGCCCTTATCCTGTGTGAGGAGATCCATACTCTGACGTAACTTGTGATGATTGCCCCATTCAGGTGAAACAGAAGGACAAACCAATGCTGTCTGGGCCAAAACAACATCAGCAATAAGATTTTGCACATTTCCAACATGCTCTTGTAGGACCATTTGTAACAGACAAAGAGAGGATAGGCATACAGAAACATCCCTTTCCAACAAAAAGACATGGCATCCACATTCCAAGCCATATGGCTTGGCATTCTGGAACAGAATCCGGGAAGTCGTCTGTTCAGAGGGAGGCAAAAAGGTATACTTGAGGAATACCCCACCAATAGACAATGTCCAGGAAAACCTCACTGTGAAGTATCCACTTGTGATGATCTGCTCAGGACCTGCTCAGACTGCCTGCCACTAGACTGTACCTGAGGGGATAGATGATGCCATATCACAAAATCCCAAACAAGAGCCAGCCTGCAAAAAAGGTATGACTTTATGTAGCCTTGCTTATGTTCCACATGACTGTGGTGTTGTCTGTGAGAACCCACAGGTATCCTTGAACCCAGAGGGAGTGCAAGGCCTGAAGATCCAAAATCAGATCTCTCATCTCTTTGATGTTGCTATGGTTCTTCTGTTGTTGGGGAGATAAACCACCCGGACAATGATGTTGTAGGAAGAAGCTCCCAACCAAGATACAAAATATCTATATACAGCTCCTGAGTGGGGGGAAGGAGCCTGAAAAGGCAGGCTGGGATTCACAGAAATCAGTAGAAGCCACTAGAGGAACTTGTATTTAAGACAAGGCAAGAAAGGTATGGGAAAGTCCAAAGGATGGCAATGTTGTAGTCAACCTGTCTTGAGATACCACTGAAACTTCCTCAGGTGGAGTCTGGTGAAAAGAACCATAGGAATAGAGGAAGCCATAAACCCCAGGGCTCAAAGAAATTCTCTTGCAGATGCCACCTGTAAGGGAAGAAGAGAATGGAAATAAAATGTCATGGAGAGGACTTAGGGAGGAGGAAGCAAAGCCTTTACTGCTAGGGTATGAATCCTGAAACTCAGGAAAACATGGTCCTCTGAAAGGATTACAACAGGTTTTTGAGACTGAGAGTAAATTCTGCACAGTGAAGCAAAACCATAGTAAACTCAAGATCCTGAAGCGGAATCTGACAACAGGCTTGAATCAAAATGTCACGCAAATAGGGGAAAAATCTGAATAGCATGGACTCATCAGGCCCAATGGCATCAGGTAAAGACTCTACATACAGTAGAAAGACCAAAAAGCAAAACAAGGAACTGATAATGTGAGGAAGAAACAAAGAATTGCAAATACTTCTTGAAGATAGTGTGAATAGGAATTTGGAGATAGGCATCCTTCAGGTACAGAGACACCAAGTAGGCCTGAAAAAGCAACAGAGGGAACAGGAAGACAACATTTGGAATAATGGAACTTTTAGAAAAGTGTTGAGAAAGGAAATATCTAGGAATGGGCCTCCAAGAGCTCTTCTTCTTGGGAACCAAAAACATTCTGGAATAAAACCATGCCATACTTAAATTCCCCCCTTTTTTCTACTTCTCTGTTATGACTAACAACAAATGATCCTTTGTTCCACATGACTTTCATTTGTTGCCCTTGGTTCAGTATACAGTTCCAATTACTATTAGTTCAGCACACTGTCGGGTGTTCCCTTAAGGTTGCATACATAACTGAAAAATGCCTTATAGTTATCCTTAGCCTGGGAGGCCATTTGTGCCTCAACATTAGCTTTGGTGGTCTTTACTAGTCCACCGAGTTGCTTGTTGAGACTGATGAGGGAGTTTTGTGTCTGTTAGGCATAGCCCTTGCTATTTTTGGAACAGAATTTTCTTCCTTTTGTTGTACAACCTACTTATTCTCAGGGTTCAGAAAGGGGGCTTGTTTTTGGAGTTTGTCCTAAGTTTATCTCGGTTTGTCACTGTTGTTTCTGTATAGTTATTTACATGCTTGTACAGGGTTTCCGTAAATACCTCCGCATAGGCCACTGTGTTCTCTGAGCTTGGGGGGGGGGGGCTTGGAATTTAGCTATGCCATCACTTAATAGGAGGTAGTTAGCTTTGGGAACATTCTTAAAGGTTTATGGTTTGCTAGGAGTTCGGGCATTATATTTATTAAAAGGGTGACAGCTTTGTGATCCAATCTGACCAGTGAAGACATTACACTAGGGGGTGTGCAACACTCCCTCACATTTGTGAATAGAAATCCAGATACTTTGCACCCCTAGTAGGTGTGTAGACCAGCTGCTCCACAATGTATGCTTTGAAGGCTGCCAGCCCACCTAACTGGAATTTTGTAAATAATTTTATGTTATCTGTGAATAGTAATATGGTTTGTATGCTTGTCTTACAAATGTAAGAAAACTGTATGTTATGTGCTGAGCTTCAAAAATGTAACTACAGTGTACCCTACCGGAAAAGAACAGAGTTAACTTGCAAAACTCTAAGAAAATAGGTTGAAATTGTTTACAACTGTGGTATCTCTCAGTTTCAGCTAGGAGACAATATGTCTACAGTTAGAGTTCTTCCTATTGTCTGGAAACAGAAATAATTATGTTTCAAAGGTAAAAACATTTAACTGTTTTATGACTTCCAGTTCCAGGCAAAACTTCTGAGTGAGAAGTATTTTAGACACAGAGGTGGTAAATATTAAGCTTCTGTTAGCCTGGAAAATGAAGGCAGAGGTGACAAGGAATGATGTAATCTGAGATGACCCAGCAGAAATGTTTGATAGTTTTTTTTAAGAACTATCTCAGAGAGAGAGCGAGAATCTGGCCACTTTGTATTTTTCTTTGGATCTGATATAATCTCATCAGCACTTGTCTTGCTAATAGTAAGTACTACATTACAGTAATCTCTCTTGGAGATATATAGGAATATAGTAAGAATAGTTTAGATGTTTTCTGTATTTATGTGAGACTGTCCTGCAATGTTGTTTTAAAATATTTCCTATGATTCTGAACTCTGTTGTCATTGTGTTGAGTTACTGAGTATTGTCATGTGTATATGTACTTGGTGACACTGTACAGGTCACTCCCAAATAGCCTTAGCCTTGGACACACCATTTCGATAATAGTAACATTACACAGTAGAATTGGTCACCCTTTTGGAAGGGCCTTATAGTAGCTGATAAGTAGTGGTTGGTGGCAGCTGGTACTGCCATATAGTCTGGGCAAAAGGGGGCACAGCTAGTGAACCTGTGCCAGCATTCCCCAGGAGCATCTGTGTGTTTGTATATAAATCAAATCTCAAAGTGTGTGTGAGTGTGTGTGTCAGCTACTTGTGCAGGGACACGAAGCACTGGTTGGACAGAGAGGGTGCTGGAGGTTTTGGTTTGACCACTCGGCTGACATCTTACCCCTATAGCTTTGTCAGTGAGGAGCCTTATTGGGGATCTGGAGAGAGAGAGAGGGGGAAACCAGCACGAGACTGACTGTGATTTATGTGTGCTCTTAAGGGAAATTGTACTTAACTGTGTGTGTACTTGTCACCCTCCCAATCTGCATGTCAGTCACTGGTGTTCGTGGTGAGGATTGAGGGTCCTTATTTACTGGACCAGGGCAGGGGCATCACATATGCAATGAAAAAATCCATGAAGCTTTGAGCCTGCAGGTTAGTGGCTGTGTATATATATCCAAGTTTATGGTGGAATTGTTGAAATCACCCATGAACATGGTGTTAGGTTCAATGTGAGTGATTTCAGTACATTCAAGAACATGGTTATCCTGGGTGTTTAAAAAGCATAGTTACCAGAGGCTACAACATCCCCTTCATAAAAATACCACCAAACTCCAAAAAAACTCCCAGATGTTCCACCCAGTCTGCGAGACCAAGCAACTATAGAGATAGGAAGGTTGCTCGAAAACAGAGTCATCCAACCAGTCCCAGCGGACCAAATAGGATCCGGAACTTACTCAAGGTTCTTTTTAGTTCCAAAGAAAACAGGGGACTGGAGGCCAATTTTAGACCTCAGCAAGTTAAATACCTTTGTGAAAAAGGAAAAGTTCCGGATGGTCACGCTTCAGTCAATCCTCCCTTTTCTGCAAAAGGGCGACTGGATGTGCTCTATAGATCTCAAAGACGCATACTACCATATCAAAATGGCCAGGGCATCCAGAGATCACTTGCGCTTCCGGCTGGGAGCCAGTCATTTCCAGTTTTGCGCTCTGCCCTTTGGTCTCACCTCAGCCCCCAGGGTGTTCACCAAATGCATGGCAGTAGTAGCGTCTCACTTGAGACAAAACAGATTCTGGGTGTTTCCTTATCTAGACGACTTGCTTCTTTCCGCCACCACCAAGTGTCGTCTTCTACAAGCCAGGGACTACACCATCAGTCTTTGCTCTTCACTAGGCATAACGGTGAATTTTGGAAAATCTGTATTATCGCCGTCACAGCGTATCTTATTTATAGGAACACAGCTAGACACTTCCCTGGCTCAAGTTACTCTCCCCCCATCAAGAGTATCAGACCTCAGACATCAAATTTCGCTCCTTCTTCACAACAAGAGAGTCCCTGCACGACAAGTATTAAGAGTGGTAGGCTTGATGGCAGCCTCCCTTCTTGTAGTTCCTTTAGGCAGGATGCACATGAGGATCCTTCAATGGATGCTATTCGCCCAGTGGTCGTATCTACAACTTCCACTATCTCACGAAATCTTGATCACGAATTTTTGCAAGAAGGATCTCTTGTGGTGGATACACAGTCAAGAGCTAACACTCGGACAACCCTTTGTATTACCCGGTCCGGTAGCAACTCTAACCAAGGACGCTTCCCTGATAGGGTGGGGGGGATTCTTTCAGGGACAAACAGTCCAAGGTCAATGGTCCAACTTGGAGTACAATCTGCACATCAATGTTCTAGAGCTGAGGGCAGTGTTTCTAGCATTGCAACACTTTCACAAGTCCTTACCTCGGGGAACAGTGACAGTTCAGACAGACATGTCAGTGGTTTGGTACATAAACAAGCAAGGGGGAACCAGATCTTACCCGTTATGCAGAGAGGCCCTCAGAATTTGGCAATGGGCAAAGTCCACTGGACGCTTTCTGATAGAAACGCACATCCCGGGGACTTCCAACGTAATCGCGGACAGGTTGAGCAGAGCCATCCTGTTCCCTCACGAGTGGTCCCTCAAACCTCAATTGGCGGAAGAGATCTTCCGCAGATGGGGCCAGCCTTGCTGCGACCTGTTTGCATCCCCTTTGAATGCCAAATGCAGAAGCTACTTTGCCCTGTTACCCCCCCCCCCAAGGCGGTGTCCCCAGGGACGCACTGGTATACGATTGGCCCCCGGGTTTCCTTTACACTTTTCCTCCTGTTCCACTAATTCCCAGGTTTTTGCAGAAAGCCAAACGTCTGGACAGGACCATAACACTGATAGCCCCATTCTGGCCTCGACAAATCTGGTTTCCTTTCCTTCAATCCCATCAAGTGGAGGAACCATGGATACTGGACCCAGAGCCAGACCTGTTGACACATTCGTCGGGAGTTCCTCACACCTTCCTCAAGTCCCTCAAACTGACAGCTTGGCTGCTCCGCTTCCCATCTTTGCCAGGTCGGAGTTAATATCTCCTGCAGTACAACAAATTATTGTATCTTCTCACAAACCATCTACAAGAAAATTGTACATCAGCAAATGGAACCGTTTTGCGCACTGGGCCTCCAAACAAGGTATAGATCCATTTGGGGCCCCAGTACACAAGATACTAGATTTCCTCACCTCACTTTTTCAAGAAGGAGCATCAACATCCACTATAAGGGTTCAATTGGCCGCTATATCCAATTTTCATATTGGCCGTGAGGATGGTTCTCTTATGTCCCACAGGCTTTGTAAAGCCTTCATGAAAGGTACTTTTCACCTCCGCCCCCCCCCCCTTTTGTAATCCAATAGCACCTTGGAATCTTAATCTCATGCTGTCACAACTCATGTTGCCCCCTTTTGAACCAGCAACCACAACTCCGTTAAAATTTCTTTCGTGGAAAACACTTTTCCTGGTTGCCATCACTTCCACCAGAAGAGTTTCAGAGTTACAGGCTCTATCTATCCGACCCCCGTACATGATTTTTCATCCGGATAGAGTAACCTTGTGCATCAATCCGTCCTTCCTTCCGAAGGTTTGTTCGATTCAGAACATCAATTAATCTATCGAACTACCTACCTTCTTTAAAAATCATTCCAATAAGCTGGAATACACATTGCACAAGTTGGACGTTCACAGACAACTAAGATTTTACTTACATAGGACAAAAGAGTACAGAAAGTCAGATCAACTATTTGTCTCATATGCTGACCAAAGAAAAGGACAGGCAGTAACGAAGGTTACCTTATCCAAATGGCTCTCAGATTGCATAAATTTTGTTTATGCTGAATCCAAACAGCAACTCCCTTTCAAACCCAGAGCTCATTCTACAAGGGCGATTGCTACCGCTTCAGCCCATACCGCTCATTTGCCCTTAGATACCATTTGTGCAGTGGCAACTTGGGCAAAACCACATACCTTTATCGCCCACTACAAGCTAGACAAGAGCTCCAGGGACAGGGTGATGTTTGGTTCCACTGTACTCAGGAATGTTCTCCCTTGAGCCACCCCGGAAAAAGGAGCTAGGGACGCTACCCGTGTGTAAGAACAAACGGCGAGATTGAACAATTTCACATTAAGAAGTTATGCCTTACCATAACGATCCATGTGAATTGTTCATCTCGCCTTTGTTCTTACATTCCCCCCCCTCCATCCCCCGTCCTACGGTCTGGGAGAACGGTTTTCAATTAGATTCCTTTTCAGCCTTTTCTAGGTATGGTTGGCATGTTATTAACATCAGTAATGGCATCTTTTATCCTCTACCTGGCAGTAGGGTTCCAGACACTTTGTAGTATCTGTTTATAAGTGTTTTAGACACATTTCTAAGAGGGATTCTTCTGGTATAGCAAACTAGATCTGAGGGTTAGCACCGGAGGATCATGGGATATTACTGTGCCTCGAGCTTTCTCGAAGATGCGAGCTAGTGATGCGGCTGACTCGGAGCCGAGGATCGGCTCCGAACCCGTGTGTAAGAACAAAGGCGAGATGAACAATTCACATGGATCGTTATGGTAAGACATAACTTCTTATTTACCTTGAGTAGAATTTAAAAAGTTTGAAGGTTTATCAAATTGGCACTGCCTAAAAAAAGGCACTACGGGGTGGATAATGTTTTGGCCAATATCCAAAAAGCTTACTGGGGACAGGTGCAGACCATCACTGGAAAGGCAGCATGGTCTGTTGACTATGTCCTCCCAAGCTGATAAACATCTGACCCACTTAGAATAACACCAGTAACTAAGCCAATATTTACAGCCAATTATCTGTTTACATTATGGTACCATCCTCAGAAAAGGTAGAATGCTGCTCAGTGCTAGACTCATACCTGCCTAGGACACACAATCTGAAAGTTCTACCATCTGTATCTTCATACAGTCTAGGGAAGTATGCCTGAAGTCATTAACACTAACATGGACTATGGCAGTCATATTGGTTCAATGTCCTGAGTGTGTATGTGTGTGTGTGTGTGTGTGATTTGGTAGATCCTTGCCTCTAATAGTCAACTGACCATGACGGTCTCCTTGCTTAGCCTGGTGAGTGGAGTTCACAACACAGTCTGCAATGACCAAAACATTGTGTTCATAGGTAGGTACTAGGCTATCGGCCCAAGGGCCTAAGTAAGCCTAGCCAACAAGGTTCCCTGGCTTACACCACCCAAGAAAATACATTTCCTGTGCCCCTGTCGAGCAGAGCGACAGAAGTGTTCCCCGGGGTGTATTTTCTATTTCCCATCCACTCATCAAGATTTTTCTTGAATAGTGCTAATGAGGAACTTTGTTTGACATAGATGGGTAGCTAGTTCCAGAGTACAGGAAGTCTCTGAGACAGAAATCTATCCCTCCAGCATGTCCTGTTTATTGTGGTGATAAGGTTTAGATCTCTAGAGCATGTAGCTTGGAGGGATTGGGATTTCTTTAGGTGTAGCATGTCCAACAGCTCTGGGTTTAACATGGCTTTATATGTTAGGCAGAGATCTCCTCAGAGTAGGCGATATGCTACAGAGTAAAGCTGGAGTTTTTTGAGATGGTCAGTGTAGGGCATCTGTTTGAGGCCAGTAATCCTCTTTGTGAGGTACTTCTGTGGCCTTTCCAGCTGCTGCAGATGTCTTGTGAGGTACATTCCAAAAGGGGGGGGGGGTTGTACTCTTTAATGGGTCTAATAAGTACTGAGTAGAGGGGAACAATGACCTCTTATTTTCTGGATGAGAACCCTTTTGTGATGAGGTGCACCACATAGAAAGATTTCCTGACGACTGTGGCGATGTGATTATCAAAGGAGAGACTACTGTCCACCTGGGTCCCAAGGTCTCATCACACATTCAGCATTAATAGACTGCCATTTATGTGGTTGGTCATGGGTACAGAGTTTTTACCAAAGGGGATGACAATGCACTTTTTGGCACTGAGCTTGAGGCCATGCCTCTGACACTAGGCATTTGGCTCAGTGAGGCCCTTCTATAGGATGTCCACATCATTTGGGGACTCAATTATGGCACCTAGTTTGCAATCATCTGCGAACTTCATTAGCCAGAGGCCTTCTGTGTTTGGTATCTACTTCTCTGAAGTACAGGCTAACAGGAGAGGTCCCAGGACTGAACCCTGTGGTACTCCACTTGTCACTGGTCTGAAGTTAGATTTGGAGTCTGCAAATTTTACAGCGTGGGTTCTGTCAGTGAGCCAGATGGCAACGCATCTTGTGAAGTAGGGATTTATACCTAGTTTAGTGAGTTTAGCTATAATTCCAGAATGGGGGATGGTGTCGAAAGCCTTGGTGAGGTCAAGATAGGCTGTGTGAACCACCTTACCCTCGTCTATGGCTTTGGTGACTGCCTCAAAGAAGTCAATCAGATTCGGAAGGCATGATCTGCCTTTCCCAAACCCGAACTGGGTGGGGTCCAGAGCTTGGAGGTTACCAATGTCTTTGTTTATGAGTTCCATGATGATACGATCCATGGCCTTGCAGGCCAGGCTCTTCAGACTACTGGGGTGATAGTTCCCAGGATCAGTGGTGGCTCCCCCTTTGCGGAGTGGGATAACTGTTGCTGTGCACCACTCAGTGGGCACAAAGCTTTATGTGAGACTATGATTGAACATGGTGCTTTGGTGGGGAGCCATTTTGTTCTGACGTTCATGTAAAACGCAGCCTGGGATGTTGTCCGGTTCCATGGATGCTGTGTTTTTGGTTTTAGAGAGTGCAACTTTTACCTGCATAGATGTGATTACAGGGACTCTGCATTCTTCCTATATAGATATGGGCCCTTTAAAGGGTGAGAGAGGGGTAAAGTTAGCACTGAACCCATCTGCCAGGATGTTGGCAATATCAGTTGGCTCTGTAATTTTCGTGCCGTTGTGCTGTAACTCAGAGCAGATTTGGGTATTGCCATTGAGATTCTTGACATAGCTATAAAATGCTTTGTAGTTGCCCTTAGAATCAGTGGAGATTTTGTTTTCGTAGCTAGCTTTGGAGGATCTTATAAGGGATCTCAGCTTCTTACCGAGGCTGACCAGGGAGCTCCTCCACTCAAGGGATTTTACTCTCTTTTGCAATAGTTTCTTCCTTCTGTTGTAGAGTTTGTTTATGGCAGGGGACCACTAGGTTGGCTTCCTTTTTTTGGAGGATAGCGTCTTGGTTCTGTATGGGATAGCACGATCCATGCACTCGTGTAAGTGCTTATAGAATGCATTTGTGTAGGACTCAGCAGTCGTAACTGTATTGTCCATCTGCATGGGTGTCATGAAGTTCACCACTTCTGTCTTAAGAAGCATGAAGTTGGCTTTGGAGAAATTTTTTACCATGGTTTCCTTAATGGGGTGGGATGCAGATATCTAGATATCGCAGATGATTGTAAAATAAGCTTATGGTCGGATCTGACCAACGAGGAGTTGACTTCAGGTGTGGGCTAAGTCTAGGGTATAGTTGCCTCTGTTGGGGGTGTGGATAAATTGATCCAGGGCATTTGAATTTATGAATTCCAGAAAGTGTTGAGCGAAGGAGTTGGTACATGAGTTTTCCTAAATAATGGTGGGGTAGTTGAAATCGCCCATTATTAGGGTGTTTGATTGACCCCTAATATTTTCCAGTATATCAAGAAAAGAGGAGTGGGAATCATGGGGCATGGTGGGGGATCTGTAGCAAGCTACAATTTGGACTGCAGTTTTGCCCAGAGTTAGATGCAATTAGATAACCTTGGATGCATTATGCTGCGCAACTAGCCTGGAGGTGTGGATATCCTTAATGAATATGGACACACCTCCACCTTTGGTGTTCTGGTCCAGGTAAGATGGCTGAAAAGTGTGGTATGTGTTATAGCCTGGTACTGCAGGGGTGCTCTCTAGACCCTTGAACCAGGTCTCAGTCACTGCACAGATATCGATGTTCTCCATTTTAAGGAGTGCCTCAAGTGAGTGCATTTTGAGATTTAGACTTCTAGTATTGAGTAGCATTACCCACAGTTTTTGCTTGCCTGTTCCTGTTACGGTGGTGAATTTGTCATTTGAACCTTGCCTAAAAAAGGCACTATAGGGGTGGCAAGAGCCTTAGCCAGTATCTGGA
Source organism: Protopterus annectens (assembly GCF_019279795.1). Taxonomy (NCBI): domain Eukaryota; kingdom Metazoa; phylum Chordata; order Ceratodontiformes; family Protopteridae; genus Protopterus; species Protopterus annectens. Next base: position 184,391,210 of record NC_056747.1, on the reverse strand, counting down.
ATCCCAGTGGCAACAGCTGCAGGCCATTTCTGGCAAAGCATCGTGGTCTGTCGACCATGTCATCCCAGGTAGACAGATACTGGATCCCCTTAGAATGACACCAGAAGCTTAGCCAATTGTTGAAGTCAATCATTTTGTTCTTGTACTGCGGTATTATTCTGGGCGATGGCAGGATGCTACTCAGGGCTAGGGTCATACCTGCCTGGGCTACAAGATCAGAGAGCTCTTCCATGTCTCTTTTCATGTAGTCCAGAGAGGTACGTCACAGGTTGTTCACACCAACATGGACAATGACATAGTCATATATGTACTTGTTGTGGAGTGACCTGAGTGTGTGGATTATGTGCCGGATCCTGGCACCCAACAGGCAGTTGACAGTAACCTTCTCCTTGTTTAGTCTGGTGAGTGGGACATCAGTGTGGCCTGACAATAGAGCGTCACCTATGACTAGTGTGTTGGGTACATTGTTTTGCCTTATGGGCTGTGGTTTATTGGCACACTGAGTCTGTGGGCTGTGTGTCATTTGGGTTGTGTTGGGGGGTGGAGGTTGCTTGCCTTTCTGCTTTGGAGGTCTTTCTTGCTTGAGAAGATTATTACGGAGAGCCTCTGCAAATGTTTTTATGTTTCTATGTGTGGATTTTGGTGGTGTAGGTTTAGTGGGACTATGTGATGACTGTGGTGTGGTGCAAGTGTTTACCTTCTCCTCTTGACTGTCAAGTTCAGTCTTGGTTGGAGAGAGCTTTACCTCCAGTTTGGCTAGATAAGTGCATCTCTCACAGGCTGTGGTGTTGGGTGGTAGGAGGAGAGGGCTGTCTGTGTACATGAGGCAATTGCTACATTGCCCCAATATGCCCAGATTCATCAGATAGACAGGAGAGAACACTGGGAGCTGACCCATGGACATGTCTGAATAAAAAACTACTTTCCGCTAGACAAGTGAGGAAAGTGAGTATAAGAGCTGTTTTTTCTCTAAGCAAGTGAGGAAAGTATGTGCAAAAACTGTTTTCCTCTAGGTAAAGATGAAGGTCGAGTGCTGTAGTAATTTGTAGCTTATATAGTGCTAACAAGTTCTGAACAAGTGCTGAGCAAGAATCAGCAAATTCAAGTGCTAAAACTAAGAATCTGTACCTGGAAAGGCTACTAGTGCTTATCACTCCCACTGATAAGCTAGAATGCTTCCCTTGGAGGGCTCAGAAGCTTAAAAACAGTCCTGGATACAGCAAATCTGTATCTGGACTAGACTAGTTACAGGAAAGGTGGGAAACAAGAGCAAACATGGGCTTTTAAACCAAAAGGTTGAAAGAGATGAAAAAAAACTGCCCAAACTACCAATAAACTACAATTTCTGGGGCAGAACCACTCTTGCGGTAGATAGGCTACCTAGTGCTTACCACTCCCACTAATAAGCTAGAAGGCTACCCTCAAACAGAGAAAGGCTTGGGGGGCTCAGAAGCTTAAAAGCAGTCCTGGATACAGCAAATCTGTATCTGGACTAGACTAGTTACAGGAAAGATGGGAAACAAGCGCAAACGTGGGCTTTTAAACTAGTAAGTTGAAAGACATGGAAAAACTGCCAAACAGGCAATAAACTACAATTTCTAGGCCAGGAACCACTCTTGTGGTAGATAAGCTAAAAGGCTTCCCTCCAACACAGAAAGGCTTGGGGGGCTCAAAAGCTTACAAACAGTCCTGGATACAGCAAATCTGTATCTGGACTAGACTAGGTACAGGAAAGGTGGGAAACAAGTGCAAATGCAGGCTTTTAAACCAGAAAGTTGAAATAGATGAAAAAACTGCTCAAATGGGCAATAAACTACAATTTCTGGGACAGAAATCACTCTTGTGGTAGATAGGCTACCTAGTGCTTACTACTCCCACTGATAAGCTAGAAAGCTTCCTTCCAACACAGAAAGGCTTGGGGGCCTCAAAAGCTTACAAACAGTCCTGGATACAGCAAATCTGTATATGGACTAGACTAGTTACAGGAAAGGCAGGAAACAAGCTTAGAATTTTTTTTTTGGAAAGTGGAAAGGGAGAAAGGAGAAACAGAAGATAATTCAAAATTAAGGACCTAAGTGGCTTGCCCTTTACAAATGTTCTCTCTGTATTAGTATTAGGTAGAATGAGCTAGTGACACTAGACTGGACTAGAGCTGGGGTAGAGCTGAACAGATGGGACTAGTAGGAGTGTCTAAAGTCAAAATATGATCTCACTCTACTCGGTTGAGTGAGCAAATGAGATAGACCCAGGAGGAGTGTTCAAACACAAATTTACAGGAGAGGCATGCAATTCCAAAGCCACCAAGATTAATACCACAACAAGAACAGGAAAGGCAGTAAACTAACTGCAGAGAGAGAGAGAGAGACCACAGTATTCTATGAAACAATTAAATAGAAAAATAAATAACTAGAGAGAGACACAGACCACAATATTCAATGAAACAATTAAACAGACAGACAAATAAAATGCAGTACAATCTTTAACACTGCAAGTTTGTACGTAACTCAGCTAGTAATGCAGTTGATTGTAGGTATGTAGCAGTGTTGTGTGATAGTTTGCCTTAATGGTTAGAAACATTTGGGGATGTGGCTGCATGTGTCCTGGGAAGTGTTATCTTTGCACAGTGCTTGGAAGGTTGCTGAAAGCAGTGTAAAGGGCGGCCTTTGAGATATGGGCAGACTACATTTAAGAGCCTCAACATATGTGAGTGTGTGTGTGATCCATAGTAGGTGTATTATGCAAGTTACTGGTAACTTGTTTGGAGTTATTAGTGGCTGTATGCGAGAGCTTTGCCTCCAAAGACAGTGTAATTACATCTATCGAATAGCATGTCAGTCTGCTTAAGAATAAGTTGTTAGTCAGTAAACATGAGAAAACTGCTACATTGTCTCAGGATGTCCATTTCCACCAGGCTGGCGAAAGCGACAGTAGAAAACTGCACATCCATGGTTGCAGATCCCCTTTTTTGTGATCTATGTGGGACAGTGCCAAGAGGGGTTTGTAACCACATAAATTTGAAGTTGTAATATATATATACACACATATATATATATATATATATATCGTGTGTGTGTGTGTGTGTGTGTGTGTGTGTGTGTGTGTGTGTAAGGCTCACATCCTGCAATAATTCACAATTCTCTCACGACTGTGAGTGATACTACAGCACTAATGTGCCCAGACCAAGTAAAATGCAAACAGTTGACTTTTAGTTAAAACAAGGAAAAATGCAGAAAAGAACAATTCAAATTAACATTCTGAATATTCAAATAGTTTGACATGAAACAGAAGTTAACTCGGGCTTAAAGTGCCTAATGGGAGTGCACCATCAGTTTCAGCTATCGGTGCCACATTGGCAGCTACTGTCAGTGCTAATTCTAAGTCTAATTTATAGTAGAGGCAGGGAGCTAAAACTACACCAAGTTTAAAAGCAAAAGAATTAGGCAGGTGGTTTGATGCAGTCAAACAACAGTTTTACACTCAGAGTTCTCGTAGCTGCAGAAGAATGTAGATGTTGTCTTGTTGTATCTTTCGGCTTTTCCCGGTTAGGGGTCGCCACAGCGGAACTCTGGTCCGCTAATGATTGGTAGTTGATTTTTACGTGCCGAGTTACCAGCCCTGATGCACAGCCTTCATCAAAGGTACGCCCATTCATGCATGTCTCCACACAGAAGACGCTCTAGCTGAGAATCGAACCGGACAGTGTCTTACTGTGAGGCGACAACGCTACCACAGTGAATGTAGATGAATACCTTAAATAAGAAAACGGTTTCTCAGCTCCTTCCACTAATTAGCTAGATCTAATTCATTTTCAATCAATAAATGCAAAAGGAAGGTTTCCTGACTGACCCTAGCCAACAACTTCTAAGACTTTAAGGGAAAAAAAATAAAGTTTAAAATACAATAAACTGTAATATAACAAGACCCAATCAAAAGTAATGGAAACAACCAAATTATAAATGCAAAAAATCCAAAAAAGCAATGCAGTCAAACAGCAGTTTTAAACTCAGTGCTCTTGTAGGTTTGGTATGCTGGCCAAACGTATGGCTGTCCTTGGCAGGACATCACGTTGGTAAGGAATACTGGAACAGTGATAAGAAAATATATCACGCAGTCCATATGCATCCCTGTTTAAAATTTTACACAACTAAAATGTGTACCTTTATGAAAAAAATGTGCTACTTATGGTCATAACAGGTGTACTGTACTAATTATGTACTCACTCACTACTTCATTTCTGATTCTGCCAAAACTGAATACAGATAAAATTCATTTGAATCATGGTATCCAGTTGCAGTTAAGTACTGAGTGGTGCACACACAAACTCTTTTGGGAAAAACCTGGTTCCCATGAATTACCACATTGAATGGTAGTCCACTGAACACAGAAGACGTTATAAGAGATCTGGGAGCACAGGTTGACAGCAACCTCTCTTTTGATCACCACATTGCCACTGTGGTCAGAAAGTCCTTCTATGTGGCACATCTCATTACTAAGGGTTTTAAATCCAGGAGGAAAGAGGTCACTGTCTCCCTCTAGTCTTCCCTCATTAAGCCAGTCATCGAGTACAATGGCCCACTTGGCATGTACCTCAATAGACACCTGCAACTGGAGAGGCCGCAAAAGTACCTCTCAAAGAGGATCCTAGCCCTTAAACACTTGTCCTATATGGACAGACTCAAAAAAACTCCAACTATTCTCTGTCTCATATCGCCTACTTAGAAGCAATCTCTGCTTGACTTACAAAGCCATGTCTGACCCAGCTCTGTTAGAAATGCTACATCTAAAGAAATCCCAATCCAACCGCACCCCACACTCCAGCGACCTCAACCTCATTACCACAATTAACAGAACATGCTGGAGGGCCAGGTTCATAACCCAGAGACTGCCCATGCTATGGAACAGACTTCCCATACATGTCAAGCAGATCACCTCGCTGACCCTCTTCAAGAGAAATCTTGATAAGTGGATGGGAAACAGAAAATTCACCCCAGGGATAACTCCAGTGGCTCTACTCAACAGAGACACTGGGAACTAAGGTCAGCTGGTACTATGTCAGGGTAATCCTATGGCTAGGCTTGTAAAGGCCCCAGGGTCATTAGCCGAGTACACACCTATGAACCTATGAAACACACTGCCAACAAATCTCATACCTTCTATATGTTTAGAGTGACAAATTATAAGGGTCTGTAGAAGACAAACATAACAGAAGCAGTGCACAAAGTATTTATCACCTCATACATACTACCCAATTCATAAACAATTACTCTGCCTCACAATGTTCTGGTATATGATCAGTAGATCTATCTGTGCTCAAACATCTATGTAGGAGAAGATCTAGTACCAGAATGCATCAAACACAGTGGAATCATGAGCCCACCATGCACCTGTCTGGGGAGCAAGAGAGGAGCACGGCTTTGTTGAGCATGTTCTGCCCTGAATCCAGATGCTATCTGTCTCAGTTCCACTGCCAGAGGGGAGATATTAGGGTGACATCTGATCCACCACTGAAAGGAGGCTGATGGACACATGGATCCCTTGTTGAGGTGAGTAGTGTTGCCATAAATGGCATTAACTGGAGTAGAGGGATCCTAAAACACTATAGGACTTCATGGAGTATGACTGCAAGCACATCACAGCACCTCCAGATAAGTGAACATCACATCAATTAAAATATCTGTTTTAGACTGTTTTAAATATACAATTCAGGTCATACAGTATTGCATTCATGCCTTACACATGCAGCTCCTCACTGAAAAAATGAGGAGGCTACCGGCAGTAGAAAGAAAGCACAATTTTGTACCTACCATAAATGTAGATGTTCAAGTGCTAATACAGCTGCAGTCATAACAGATGGGTTTTCCTGCCGTCAGGCGGGTCCTCGGTCGGCCGAATTCCAAAGTCTAGGTCCGGCATCGGATGTCGTCGCTTCTTCCCTGACGTCAGTGCGACAGCGGTATAAAAGAACCAGCCGATGCCATTTTCTTCAGTTTTTCTTGCCCCAGATGTCAGGTGCCCCCAGAAGGAAGGCAAAACATAAATTTATGTAATTATGCAATGCAATATAATCAAAAAACAGTAGTCACAAGCAAATACACCATAAAAGAATACCCCAATCAGGTTGTATGAGGAGGTGTTAGCCATTAGGCCTGTCCCAAGAGGGGAGGGAAACCTGGACTGCAGCTGTATTAGCACTCGAACATCTGCATTTATGGTAGGTACAAAACTGTACTATGTTCATCGTGCATACAGCTGCAGTCATAACAGATGGGTAGAATCCCAAAGCTAAAACAGGGGTGGTAGGCACTAAGTGGAACTAGAAGGAGCCAGGATGCCCTGCAAGACTGCAGTGGCAAAGCCCTCTCTAGATTTGGAGTATAATGGTAGGTGATAGTGCTTGGAGAAAGTATGTACAGAACTCCAAGTGGCTGCTTCCAAAATATCTTTGGTAGGAACCCCTCGTGAGGAAAGCTGCAGTGGTAGCTGTGGCCCTTGTGGAGTGAGATCAGATGCCTGTAGGTACAGTTTTACCATGAAAAGAGTACCAAAAGCGTATGCAGTGGGTTATTCATTTTGAGATTGTCTGTTTGGAAATAGGCTTCCCTTGAGCACCTGTAGCATAGGACACAAAGAGTTGCTCTGATTTTCTGAAAGGCTTTGTTCTGTCCAAATAATAACAGAGTTGTCTGCGAATGTCCAAGGAATGTAGTAGTCTCTCCCCTTTGTTTTGTGGATTAGGGTAAAAGGTAGGTAAGTGGATAGCCTGATTCAAGGCTACCCTGGATACTAAATTTGGCATAAAGGAAGGGTTGGTTCGTAAAGAAACTCTGTCCTGATGGAAAATGATGAAAGGCTGCACAGCCATGAGGGCTTGTAGTTCCGAAACCCTGCGTGCTGAGGTGATAGCCAGAAGGAAGGCTGTTTTCCATGACAAATATTGCAGTTCTGTTGAAGCAGCTGGCTCAAAAGGAGGTAGGGTCAGTTTTTCTAGAATTAAATTGAGGTCCCAAGCAGGTACTGGTTGCTTCCTTGGGGGTTTTATATTCTTAGCCCCTCTGAGGAACTGTCTTAAGAGAGGGTGAGAGAATAAAGGAGGATCAGTGTTGTATTCTGCAGAAATGGCTGAGGCATGGATTTTGATGGAGGAGAATGAAAGTCCACTGCTTAGCATCTCAGCTAGGTACTGTAATATTTGAGGTAAATTCAGTATTCCAGGATTCTGACCCTTTTTCTGATTCCAGGCACAAAACCGTTTCCATTTTATGGAGTAGGCTTTTCTAGTAGAAGGCCTTCTGGCCTCCAAAATGACATCCTGCACCTCCTTGGAGAGTAGGGTCTGTTGTGAATTTAAGGAATCCTCCATGCGGCTAGATTGAGTGTTTTCAGCTGACTGTGAAGAGTTTTGAAGTTGTGCTGAGTCAGTAGAAGAGGCATTAGAGGCAGGATCCATGGTGGGGAATGCGTCAGGCTCCTCAGGAGTGGGTACTAGTGTTGTCTTGGCCAGTCTGGAGCAATGAGAATCATCTTTGGTCTGTCTGCTCTGGCTTTTAATAGAACTTTGGGCAGCAGAGGAAGAGGTGGAAAGGCTTGAATTATCTTTGTAAAAACTTGAGGATGCAACTTCCATTCGTGTGGATCTGTCATATTTCTGCTTAGGTTGTCTGCCAGCGTGTTTTCCTTGCCTGGCAGGAACTGTGCTTGAAGTTGGATTTGTAATTCCAGAGCCATGTTCCAAAGAGACATGGCTAGCCTGCATAGGGGATATGAATGGGTTCCTCCTTGTTTGTTTATGTACCACATCACTGTGGTGTTGTCTGTCCTTATCAATAGCTGGCCTGGATGCAGTAGGTCTTTGAAAGCCATAATAGCATTTATTACTGCTAGCATTTCCTTTTGATTGATGTGTAGGTGCTTTTCTTTTTGGGACCATTTGCCCTGAATGCACCGATCTGTCATGTGCGCCTCCCCCCCAGGCGTAGTCCGAGGCGTCTGTTGTGATGACTTGATTTGCTGGAGGCTTGCAGAATGGGAGACCTATGTTTCTTTGGCATGCTTGAGCCCACCACAGAAATTCCTTTTGAAGACATGGAATCAGTGGTATAATTGTTTCCAAACTGTGGCTTTGTTGAGACCATAAGTTTTTTAGGTACCATTGAAGTTTCCTCATATGCAGCTTTGCACATGGGATTAGCAGGATGCAAGATGCCATGAATCCCAGAGCCTGCAGGATTTTCCTTGCAGTCAGCCTGGTGAAGGTTGCCAGTTTTCTTAAGTATTGAGTTAGTTGCCCTTGTTTCTCTGGCGTGAGGTAGGCCATCTGGGTGTTTGTATTCAAGCTGGCACCCAGGAAAATTATTGTTTGAGAGGGTATTAGTCTTGATTTCTTTTTGTTGACTGTGTATCCCAGAGAATTCAACAACATTATTACAAACGCCAGGTGTTTCAGAAGTATGCGTTTGCTGTCCACTTGGATCAGGCAGTCGTCCAAATATGGGTATATTTGTATCCCTTGAAGTCTGCAGAAGGCAATTACTGATGCCAGGCATTTCATGAACACTCTGGGTGCAGTAGATAAGCCAAAGGGCAATGCAGAGAATTGATAAAGGGTTGAACCTGCAAGAAATCTGAGGTATCTTCTGCAATCTTGTCTGATTGGGACATGCAGCCTCCTTGAGGTCCAATGTTACCAGCCAAGACTCCTTGCCCAGCATGGGAAGAAGCTGCTGTAATGTGAGCATCTTGAATTTTGGTACGAGTAAATATGTGTTTAGGATGGATAGGTCCAAAATAGGTCTCCAATCTTTGCCCTTCCTTGGTACCAGGAATAGTCTGGAATAAAAACCTTGACCCGGTTCTTGTGCAGGTACCTCTTGAATATTTTATTTATTTATTTATTTTATTTTACATTTGTTTACCGAGAAAATCCGACTGGATACTTGTCCATTTCAGCGGAGGCCCAGGGAGAAAAGCTCCAACATCAGAAAAAAAAACAAATATGAGTTACATACATACATACCAGTTTGTGGTTGGTTACAAATACATTTCATAGTGTTCTACAAACAAGGGAGGAAAATTCCTAATATAGGTAATATAAGCAGCATACTTTAACACATATATTAAAAATGTCAGTCATAAGGTAATGGTAAGAAAAAAACTAGTCCTGTAAAAGAACTGGTAAACACAGAATAATGGTCTATCATGAGATTTTTTGATACAGGAAGAGTAAAAGAGGATTTAGGTTAGAGACAGTAGAGAAGAACCTTAGGATCCTAGGTATGAGTAGCGAGGAATAGCTTTCATGTCCATGAGATTTGAAATTTGTTTTTGTGCCTCTGCCCTTTGTGTGGCAGGTTTGGCATGCCTCTCATTTTTGGAAGGGTGTGAAAGTGGAATCTGTAGCCTCTGTCTATAATGTCCAGGATCCATTTGTCTTTTGTGACAATATGCCAATTTTTCGAAAATAATGCCAGTTTTCCACCTAAAGATGCTGCCATTTGAGCCTTGCTTGGCATGCAAAGGGGAAAGTCATTGGTTCTGCTTTCTGAATGGCTGTGAACTATCCTCACCACCTCTTGGTGTAGGTGCTTGCCATTGTCTGCCTCTAAATGATCCTTGAGATTGCCCTCTACCCCTCGGGCGCCTGTATCTACCTCTTTGAGGTCTGTCCGTGGCTGGAAAGGACCAATTTTTTGAAGGCCAATTTCTACTGAAACGTGGAGGTTGTACCTGTAGGAAATCTTTCACTGTTTGCATTGATTTTGCCTTTTCCTCCATTTTCTTTAATACCTCCTCAGCTTTAACACCAAACAATACATCTTTTTGAAGAGGTGCATCTAGTAATTTAGCTTTGACATGATCTGGTAAGGTTTGCTCTTTGAGCCAAGCATGTCTACGTATGACTGATCCTGTAACAGCAGCTCTACATGAGGCCTCTAAAGCATCAAAACCACATTGCAAGGTATGTTTACCCACTTGCTCTGCACTATGCAACAAATCCTGCAACTCCAAGTCTGGTTGTTCAGGTTGTGACATTTTGCTTTTCAACTGAGATAACAAAAACTGTTGCTACTTTAACATATGGAACTGACAGTTTAATGCCCTCATGGTTAAAGTGGCCGAGGTGTATACCTTTTTCCCCCACCTTTCTAAAGCTCTGGAATCTCTCTCTGAAGGTAATGGATTTTTGGTAGTGGAGGCCTTAATTCCCTTGGGACCCTGTGAAATAGTTTCTGGGTCAGCCGCATGGCTTTTGTATAGGAATTGGTGTGAATCAGGAACCCGTTAATACCTGTCAGGCTTGACTGGAGCTGGAGGTAAAGAATCTGGGTTAAGGCTGGCCTCTGAATACACATCATCTAGTATGTCTAAGACAGGAGGGATAGCCAGAGGCCTGTGCTGAGGGAGCAAGAGGAAATCCCTGAGCCTTTTCTTGGAGTCTGAGTAATCTTGGCCTTCCCAGTGGAAGTGTTCCCTCAAGGTATGCAAGGTTTCCCCAAAAGAGTAGTCCTCAGGGGGGGAGACAGAGGGCATGGACTCCTCTTCATCAGAATCTTCAATGTTCCTGGTCTTCAGAATGTTCTGAAGTAATGGAGGCCTGGTCCGAGGAAGGGTATTCTTCCTCCACTCTGGGCCTTTTGTCCGGGGGGGGGGGGTTGAGAACCCCCTGATAAGAGTAATCAAATCCTCAGCCATTTTGAGCATCTGCTTTTTAGGCATGGGGCCTTGAGAGGGGCCCTGTGGAGCTTGTCTTTTAGTATGCATGGCTGCTTTAGATTTAGTGAAAGCCTTAATGGAAAAAGAAGAAGGCCTGAAGACACCTTGAGAGGTGGCAGGCCTGTCTAAACTCTGAGTTTCCCCGCCAAGAGTGGCTTCGGTATCTGTAGCCGGGGTGTGGGTCAAAGAGCCTGCGACCTCGGGCACAGAAGACACCGCTAATGAAGTGTCTTCGGTAGTCAGGGGCTGCGTAGGCACCTCGCTGAGAACCGGAGCACCTGTAGTTGGCTTTAGCGTGGTGTCGGTAGAAGTCGCGGACCTCGTATGTCGGTCCTTATTCTTTGCGTCTTTTACTCAAAACTGGAGTCGGAGTATCCGACGACATAATGTAATTAAACTTTTTGCCAAAATAGTGTTGGGCGAACTCCGCCCGACGCTTAATAATGCGTCTGTTGAATGTAGCACAAAAACGACAGGCCAAGACGTCGTGGTCTGGGCCTAAGCAAGGAATGCAGAGGGAATGGAAATCCTTATGCGGTATTTGCTTCCCACATGAAATGCAATTATTAACTTTGTCTGACATCGGTCTGAGGCAAGAAAAGTTTCAACGGGTACTTAGCTTTCAAGAAGACTTCGGTTGAAAAATATTCGTAATCTCAGGAGCTGGCCGACTGGCACTTGCGAACTGCTTCTGCTTCGGGCACCGCGCGGCAAGAAAGACTGAAGAAAATGGCGTTGGCTGGGTCTTTTATACCCCTGTCGCACTGACGTCAGGGAAGAAGCGACGGCATCCGACGCTGGACCTAGACTTTGGAATTCGGCCGACCGAGGACCCGCCTGACGGCAGGAAAACCCATCTGTTATGACTGCAGCTGTATGCACGATGAACATCACTACACACACAAAACACATCAAGTACCAAATCTGTATGCAGTCCACTGTTAGCAACAGGCAGGTAATGTAATGCAGCTGCAAACTGCCCTCCAACCTTCACACAAGCTACATGGCTAGCAGTTGTTATGCACTGCACCTAAATAAGCACTATTCTGCATGAATGTTATGCATGGCATCACTTTTCAGCCTATCATCAGACAACAGCTAAATGCAATACAACAAAGATGTAAACAAAATACTGGTTGCTACCTGCTGTTGTTATAAGATACATGCATCCGTGCTTTCTATACTCAAATCGATGGCTGCAGAGCATATCTGCACAGATGGGCAACATTTTAAGTACGACTGTGGGTTAGAGTGCTTCTTAGAATATGTACAGTAACAGATAATGACATCACTGTGCACTGCATTCTTGTACTGCAGTATGACATACTTTGATAGATGCTGCAATACAGGTAACTACTGTACTTTATGAACTTTTTTTTTATTTTCCAGACCAACCCGCACCACAGAGAGAAGAGCTGTTGCAGGATGTCATGGAAGAGGATGTCTTTGTAGGTGTAAACTAGAGCATCATACCTATTCTGAGACATCTGGACTGTTGGGGGACCCACTGTTGTGTATGTATTCAAATGTTAGGGACCTTCAGCAGGCCATGAGGGTGATAACATATAATTTCCAAATAGCTACCAGATCTCATAGGGATTTAAGTGCAAGATGGCTGAAGGTTTTTGAGGACTGTGATGAAAACCTTATATATCCTCACCATTATAACTGTGGACTGTAATGTGAATGTATGCAAAGCCCTGTGCCAAAGTTGCTGGTGCCTGCATGAGGTTCCAACACATCGTCACCAACTCCAGCACATCTGGTTGTGTCTGTATTAGGTACCATATCTCCAGGCATGTGGCCCAGTGAGAATCCCCCCATACACCTGGCACATTTGGGCCAAGCTACACAGTCAAGTGTTTTACCAGACATCAGCCTTGATGGCGGCGATAAGAGGTTCAACAGCTCATGATGGATGATGGAGAAGCGACAGCTTTTACATTCATCAAAACAGGTTTCTGTTATCATTCTTAATCTTCAAATAATTATTTTTGTTTTCATATTTAAATATATTATAATGTTTTTGTGCATTTCACAGTGGGCCACTGCCATTCTTATTGCTGACACCTATACCATATACCCTATATACATGTACAGGCTATATGCACCTAACTGTAATGTAGAAGATGGTATCCTGCTGGTGGAGGTACAAACCAAACAGTCAAAGGATTCGGTGAAGGAGCTGTGTTCCATGCTTCCCCTGCTTAGGGAATGCTAGTCTGGCACTCAAAATGGCATGCAATCACAGCTCATGTGCTGCTACTGTTATCACTCTCTGTGTGCTGATCATCTCTTGTAGTCCACTGATCACAGTGTAGAGTAATACCGTGCGACTCAAATATTTATTCTGAAATGCTTGCTCAGTGTTGTTGTCTTTACAAATCACACATTACAGAATTTGCACTTTGCAGCTCATGTCAATGAAAGTTACGTACTTAGCATAATGATAGATCAAATAACAACATACAGTGGATATAAAAAGTGTACACACTCCTGTTAAAATGCAAGGTTTTGGGATATAAAAAAATGAGACCACAATAAATAATTTCAAAACTTTTCCCACCTTTAATGTGACCAATAACCTGTACAATTCAATTAAAAAACAAACAAATCTGTTAGGGGAAAAAATATAAAAAATAAAAAACTTACAATAAGCTGGTTGCAAGTGTGCATACCCTTAAATAATTTGTTGAAGCACCTTTTGCTTTAATTGCAGCATTCAGTCTTCTTGGGTACACACCTGCCATCAATTAGAGAGAGACTGATTAATCTCAAATAAAGTTCAGCTGTCCTAGTAGGATTTTCCTGACATTTACTCAGTTACCTGCTACAGTAAAAGCATGGTTCATAGAGAGCTTACAAAGCATCAAAGGGATCTCATTGTTGAATGGTATCAGTCAGGAGAAGGGTACAAAAAAATTTCCACAGCATTGGATATACCATGGAACACAGTGAAGACAGTCATCAAAAAGTGGAGAAAATATGGGACAACAGTGACATTGCAAAGAACTGGACATCCCTCCAAAATTGATGAAAAGACAAGATGAGAACTGGTCAGGGAGGCTGCCAAGAGACCTACAGTAACACTGAAGGAGCTGCAGGAACTTCTGGCAAGTACTGGTAGTGTACTACATGTGACAACAATCTCCTGTATTCTCCATATGTCTGGCCCATGGGGTAGGGTTGCAAGACGGAAGCCCTTTCTTACACAAAAAAAATCCAGGCCCGACTAAAATTTGCAAAACAACACATCAAGCCTCCAAAAAGCATGCAGGAAAATGTGTTATGGTCTGTTGAGACCAAGGCTGAACTTTCTGGCCACAATTCCAAAAGGCCAAAAACACTTTGCATCACCAAAAGAACACAATCCCCATGGTGAAGCATGGTGGTGGCAGTATCATGCTTTGTGGTTGCTTTTCTTCAGCTGGAACTGGGGTTTTAGTCAAGATGGAGGGAATTATGAACAGTTGAAAATACCAGTCACTTTTGGCCCAAAACCTTCAGGCATTTTCTAGAAAGCTGAAAATGAAAAGGAATTTCACCTTTCAATATGACAATGACCCCAAGCATACATCCAAATCAACAAAATAATAGCTTCACCAGAAGAAAATTAAAGTTTTGGAATGGCCCAGCCAGAGCCCAGATCTAAATCTCACAGAAAATCTGTGGGGTGACCAGAAGAGCGCTGTGCACAAGAGATGCCCTCACAATCTGACAGATTTGTTGTGCTTTGCAAGGAAGAGTGGGCAAATATTGCCAAGTCAAGATGTGCCATGCTGATAAACCCCTACCCAAGAAGACAGAATGCTGTAATTAAATCAAAAGGTGCTTCAACAAAGTATTAGTTTAAGGGTGTGCACACTTATGCAACCAGCTTATTGTACATTTTTTATTTTTCCCCTAACAGATGTTTGTTTTTCAATTGAACTGCACAGCTTATAGGTCACATTAAAGGTGGGAAAAGTTTTGAAATGATTTATTGTGGTCTCATTTTTTTATATCACAAAAACCTGGCATTTTAACAGGGATGTGTACATACATTCACAATATGAAGATGTTAGAGTAATTAAATGACACAAAACAGATGAAATACTGTTATGAGACCTCTCAACTGACATCCCTGGGACTAACAGTATCATTGTTTAAATAAACTTGGTTTCCATTATATTCAAAACCATCAACTGAGAGTCATAATAACTGTGTACATCAAATGTATGATAATTTCTGGATAATTCTGTAATTGTATCTCACAAAGATAGTATACAGGATAGACAAAAAGAAGGTCTGTCAGGATCAGAATTCAAAAGAAATTCTGGGAAAATTGGAAACAATCTGGTGAGCTTAGTGGCTGCACATACTCATGTTTTTCAAGTAAACCATACTTCAGCTTTTACATTCATGCTGCAAGGTCCCCCTCCATTAGCCTACAGGAGGCAAGACGCCAATGTTAAGGTAATAGAAAATTATCTATTTATTTATTTGGGTCTCAGCAGAGGTCTGCGAATCAAAAGTAATGGGTATCAGGGGTTGCAAAAGCGCTTCAGTGAGTACCGGCGAACCGGTGACTGGCTTAGGAGAAGCTTTGTCATCGGTTTTGAACCTCGACAGTCTGTGTCCGTCTTTTTCTTTGTTTTTTGTGAATTCTGGTAGTCGGATTGCTAACCGACATTTCTGGATAGTTAAATCTTGAGCCAAAATATTTAGATGCAAAAATATACCAACGCTTAATAGTACGTTGGTTAAATTTAGCACAAAACCGACAGCAAGGCACGTTGTGGTCAGGGCCTAGGCAAGGAATACAGTACAAATGACAATCCTTATGAGTTATTTGCTTCCCACTAGTAATACAATTATTAACTGATATCGGTAAGGAGCAAGAAAAAGTTTCCCCAATGGGATACTTAGCTTTAGGTTGAAGACTTTGGTTCTGAAACTCGAAAACGAAAATTTCAGGAGTCGGCCGACCGGCACTTACAAACTGCTTCGGGCACCACCAGGCAAGAAAGACTGATGAAAATGGCGTTGGCTGCATGTTTTATACCCCTGACAACCTGACACCATGGAAGAAGGGACAGCAACCGATGCAGGACCCAAGACTTTGTTAATCAGGCCGAATGAGGGCAACCTGCCAACAGATTACCCAAATGTAATGACTGCAACAGTAAAACACGAAGAACATTCAAAAGAAATTCTGGGAAAATTGGAAACAATCTGGTGAGCTTAGTGGCTGCACATACTCATGTTTTTCACGTAAACCATACTTCAGCCTTTACATTCATGCTGCAAGGTCCTGCCCATTAGCCTACAGGAGGCAAGACGCCAATGTTAAGGTAATAGAAAATTATCTATTTATTTATTTATTTGGCATTTGTTAACTGGGTTAGTCCAACTGAGCCAGAAGCCCATTTTCAGTGGAGACTCGAGGAGAAAAGCTCCAGATAATTTACAGTCTTATAAAAGATAACATAAAGTGGTCAACTGTACATACACATAACGTGAGGTATATTAGCTACAATTCACGTCACTGCATACTGAAAAATAAATAAAAATAAAATAAAATTACACAAGAATACGATATAAGAGATACACTCGCAGTATTTGATGAAAGAGGCATGGTGTTGAAATAACTATTATGTTTTTAAATACAAGAAGAATAAAGTAAAATTACATGACACAGAGAAGAGGAGAAAAAGGGGTGATATATCAAAGAACAGTAAAAGACGAGTACATGAAACAGTTGCCATGTGGGGGCTTGACATGGGCAGAACCAGGTCTTTTGTAAATAGTGTTGAAGTTACCATTTAAACAGGTGTTTTTGGGGGATCCCTATCAGATGATAGAAACTTCATATGACAAACTCATTTGACCAAGACCATAAGACTGAAATTTCAAAATACTGAAAAAAAATCACTTGACAAACTCATAATACTGAAATCTTACAATGCTAAATTTCAACATACTGAATTCTAAAGTGGACAATATAAAACAAGAATAGGTGGGGGCTACGCATATACCTTTTCCCCACTGTAGTGCAGTCCTGGAGTTAGTATATACAGTTGGGGGGCATAGCCCCCCACCTATTCTGGTTTTATATCATCCACTTTACAATTCAGTATGTTGAAATTTAGCATTGTAAGATTTCAGTATTATGGGTTTCAGTCAAGTGATTTTTCAGTATTTTGAAATTTCAGTCTTACGGTCAGTCAAATGAAGTTTCTATCATCTGATAGGGATCCGTTTTTGGGAGATGCGTCTTATATTGAGGGGAAGTGTGTTCCAGGCATGAGCTACTGAGTACTTACAAAAGGGACTTTCCAATATTCTTGTTAGGTTTGTAGATATCAAGGAGGAGTTTGCCAGTTGTGCATAGGTGACAGTGGGGGCTGTAGTAAGATACTAGGTTAGAGATAAAGGGGCCGGAAAAGGGATCATTCAGAATGGAGTGGGTAATATGTAACTGATGAAGTAATAGTTGGTTAGAGAATTCAGGCCTTTGAAGTGCCTTAAGGACAAGACAGTGATGGGAAATGTAAGGGAGATTAGTGGCAAATCTGTCTATTTTATTGTATGTTTGTTCACGTTTGGACAGAAGTGTAAATTGAATATTTGTAAGGATAGGGGGTGCATACAATAGACAGAGTAATAGAAGAGATTGAGCTAGGGAGAAGTTTGAAAGAACATGTAAGGAAATTCTGATCATGATAAGAGTAGACCAAGTTTCTGGTGTTTTTTTTTTTATACATTGTTGGATGCGTACGTCATATTTTAGTTCATCGTCAATAATGGCGCTAAATAGTTTGATATGGGGTTTGAGTTTAATGATGGTACTGTTGAGGGAGGTGATGGAAAAAGAGGATTTATGATGTGCCATTATTCTAGGAAAGAAGAGAAGGAGTTTAGTTTTTTTTTAGGATTAAGCACCAGCTGATTGTCTGAGAGTGATGCTTCAACTGAAGAAAAGGTATCCTGAGTTAGAGCTAAGAGACTGGGGATGCCATGGACAGTGGTGATAAGAGCAGAATCATCAGTTGAGAGATTAGATAGAATGCAGATTATTAGTGAAAATATTGAACAATAAAGGGCCCAAGATAGATCCTTGTGGAACACCAGTGTTGACTGGAAGGAAGGGAGAGAAGACAGTTTACCAGAGAATGGATTGTTGCCTACTGGAGAGGTAACTTGAGAACAGTTAGAACCAGAAAAGCTTATTTATATGTTTTTTTTTGAGTTTGCCAACTTTCTCCTCCTTAAAGTTTGAGAGTGGTGGCTGTAGGGAAATAATGGTGACTTTTTTTAGCAGCATTGTCATTTGGAGTATCCTTTAAACCTGAACCAGCTATATCACAGAGCGACAAATGTACTTACGGGGGGGGGGGGGGTGATACCGGTAAACGTGTTCTACCTGGACATTACCAAAACTTTTCACTTGGTCCCACACATGTACATAACAGGAAAACTGGAGGGATTTGGGGTAGGACCAAAACAGAGGAACATGACAGCTGTAAGAAAAGAGTAGGTCACAGATGACTGTTGTGTGAGGAATAATGTGAAAAATAAGGAAAGTGGTAAGCAGAATACTGCAGGGGTTTGTCCTGGTGCCATTACACTTCAGTGTGTTTTTCTCGGATATATCAGATGGAACACAATCAGTCTCTCTTCAATAACTATACAATGATATGTGTGACAAAAGAAGATGAAGGAAGAGTATAAGGAAGGATTTAGAAAAGATGACCAAGTGGGCAGAAAGGTGGCAGATGTGATAAAATGCAGATAATTGCAAAATGAGAAGCATCATCTGGGAAAACTGGAAATAATGGCAGCAAAGTAAGAAAAGGATCCAGAGGTGCTGATCACACAAGGACTAGACCACCACTAGCACAGTGAGAGGGCACTGGCAGCAGAAAACAACATGTGGGAGTGTATCCTCTGAGAAACAGATTCTAGAAGCAAAGAGATAATCCTTGCACTCTGCTGCACCTTGATCAGACCATGGCTCAAGTCTTGCATGAAATTCTGGAGCAACACAAGGGAGAGGATAGCAGGCTGCTGGAAGACGTCCAGTGAAAAGCCACCAAAGAGATGCAAAAGATGAGGGGAAAATATCTGACTAGAGGTCTTCTCACGAGGGACCAGACATGACTAGAAGGGACATGACATGGCTTTGCACGATCATGCTTGTGACATGATAAAGGGTCCTCTTGAACCTGACAGTGGACAGAGAATCGCACACAGGCAGCAGATTGTAGCGGTTTCCAATATCTCTGAAAGCAATTCTTTACAGACAGAACACATGGAAAAGACTACGATTAGACTGGGTGATGGAGAGCAAATCACAGAGGCACTCAGGAAGGCATGGAACAGGTGGATAAAGGGTAACAGAGAATATAGATTTTTAATTGCAGGTAATTCTCAAATTAGATATGTTAATTGTCCCCTGCCATCACATTACCATAATGTAACAGGGACACCATTTGACATACAATTTATAGATACAAGATTACTGTGATGCACACAGCAACATGTTGCACAGAGTATGTATCACATGATGTTATGCACTAGATCCAGTAGCAGTCCATAATACAAGATGGTAACACTACAATCTCACTTAAAGACCCACAGTTCCCTGAAACTACTCCCTACAAAGTGGTACAACCATGTGTGTTTTTTTTTTTTTTTTGTGGAGAGGGGATGTGGCCCCCTGCCCCGTATCCTACTTTGCTACACATACTAACACCGAGATCATACCATTTTGTATAAAGGAAGCAATTTCAATGAGCTACCCTGCTCAAAATTGCTTTCAGAATAATGGACTGTCCCCTTTTAATTCTGCTACATATGAAGCACATGGTACAGTCACGTTCTAGGTGTTTCTCCTAAAGTTTCCTATATCTCTGAAAGCAATTCTTTACAGACAGAACCCATGGAAAGGACTACAATTAGACTGGGTGATGGACAGCAAATCACAGAGGCACTCAGGAAGGCATGGAACAGGTGGATAAAGGGTAAGGGGTCAGGACAGGGTCATGGAGAATGTACAATTTTAATTGCAGGTAATTCTCAAATTAGATATGTTAATTGTCCCCTGCCATCATATTACCATAATGTTACAGGGACACCATTTGACATACAATTTATAAATACAGGATTACTGTGATGCACACAGCAACATGTTGCACAGAGTATGTATCACATGATGTTATGCACTAGATCCAGTAGCAGTCCATAATACAAGATGGTAACATTACAATCTCAGTTAAAGACCCATAGTTCCCTGAAACTGCCCCCTACAAAGTGGTACAACCATGTGTGTGTGTGTTTTTTTTTTTTTTTGTGGAGAGGAGATGTGCCCCCCTGCCCCGTATCCTACTTTGCTAAACATACCAACACCGAGATCATACCATTTTGTATAAAGGAAGCAATTTCAATGAGCTACCCTGCTCAAAATTGCTTTCAGAATAATGGACCATTCCCCTTTAATTCTGCTACATATGAAGCACATGGTACAGTAATTGTTCTAGGTGTTTCTCCTAAAGTAAGGAACAACATACTATGGCCATTTGTATTTTTTTCTTTACTCCACCAAGTTCAGCCTGCTTCAAAACATAGTATAGTCAGCACCCATAACACTGAGCTTCAGTTCTCGTGATGAGTGAACTCAGTACAAGCAGTAAAGGGGTTATCATTTGCCTTTGCCTGTAAATGTACTGTATCGTTTTGTCATCTTGTCCACACAGCTAAATGTATCTAATATTTATATAAATATATCATTGTATGCAGTCTATGTAGATTTCCTCTGTTTAGGGGGACTATATAAACCCTGGCACTAGACCTATGGAGAGTGACAGTGCACTCTGTAAACTTGGGACAAGGACAATCCAGCTTAAACACTACAGTTTCAATACATGGAGTGTACTGGTTATCATGGTGCTGTGTTAATCCCAAACTGAAGGGACACTCATGAACCACAGCAGGCATTATCAGTTTAAAAGTTAGTCACCTCTGAGCTTTTGCAGACACAGCTGGCACTGTGAGAAAGACTCTTTCACATGTGGCAATAAAACTTATAATTACCACATCCACTGTGGCAGTCTACAGAAAATACACAACTGTACGCTCCAGTCCATAAGTAATATGAAAAAGTATATGCTTATCTAATATAAAAAACATTTTTTAATTGGTAACATTTTATAACAGCAATATATCATTCTGGACTGGGGTTAATGCTTTACTTAATTTCCTGACAAGCAACCCTCTCAGGTTTCGTACTTTGTTCTAAATGATGTCACTGTGATTAATAAGATATCACCCACATACCATTAGGATACATTGTATCACTTTATCATACTGTAGTACAGTCATATTCCAAGTCCTTTCTTAACTATGGTTTAACATTTAAAAAAGTGTCTAAACTTCAATATTCAACAAGTTTTCACAATAGGCTATAATGATATTAAATCATAATCTATTCAACTCTAGTGTTTTCACATTTTTCATTAAAAGAAGAATTGCTCTTTTAATGTATTTTAAATAATAATTCTAGGTAATAGATAATGGATTGTACAAGTTTATAAAGTCTTTTTGCTACCTTATAAATCTTCTCATAATGAATGCAGTTTTTGAAAAAAATGAACAGCATTTTTAAATGCAAAAGACATTATTACCATTAGTTTTGTTGTCAAATTGATGTACCCTTTCATGCTGATAAATGACTCACATTGTTTGTAGTTATCGTGCTATGTTGATTACAAAAGATGATTTTACCTTTTCCACAGCAACGCATAATCTGAGAAGCTGAGAAGAAAAAAAAAAAAAAAAGACTACTTTTTTTGGCATTGTTTTTCTCTTATGAGAGCCTCTGGTCTCACTTTCCCTAACTCTGTCTTTCCAAGGTTCTCTGGCTGGTCAGGTACAGTTTTGTTCAAACTTGACATTTTACTTCAATAACTTGTACTTTATGACTCTATGTTTGGTTAATTTTGTAACCCAGGACTCTGCATTTTCACATCTTTAACTTTTCCAAATTCACTAATGCTGGTTTGATTACTGCATCTACTGGCAAGACTAAAATGTCTCCTTGGCATGGATTCTAATAAGACAGATGTGAGATGAAATATGGATAGTCACGAACTATAGAAATACAAGTCTGACCTATAATGTAGGCCCCATTTCTATTCTACCCTTTTATTAAAAAAGCAGCAAATCCTAGTTAAACATCATCTTCTTATAATCTCCTGCTAGAATATTCATAACTTTTACTCTTCAGGTGTTCTGATTTATATATTATATCTCTCTAATACCAAAATCTCGAGTTTTGAGTTACCGAATTCAAAACATCGAGATTTCGGTATCTCGAAATTTAAAAGTGGACCAAAAAAAATAAAAAAATAAACTAAAATAATGTGTTTGCAGGGGGCAAGCCCCCCTGCACCCCCCTATTTAAATATACCAACTCCCAGATCGCGCTACAGTGGAGAGAACGGTAAGTGCAACTGGTGCATTACCAGTCTCTTCACTGTAGTGCAATCTCGGAGTTGGTATATTAAAGTAGGGGGGCTGTGGGGGGTTTGCCCCCTGCAAACACATTATCTTAGCTGTGGGTTTGTTTTTTTTTTTTTGGTCCACTTTTACATTTCGAGATACCGAAATCTCGATGTTTTGAGTTCAGTATCTCAAAACTCAAGATTTTGGTATTTCGGGATTTAAAAGTGGACCCATATATATATATATATATATATATATATATATACATATATATATATATATATATTGCTCTATGTCAGTACTCGAAACTAATACAAAAGCAAAAACAAAAATAATAAAAATATATTGAAGCAAGTGTTTCGATTGAATGAAGAGAAATAAACTCCAGAACAGATATTTGAGCGCACTTTCGTTCTTTATTGTATTATACAATAAAGAACGAAAGCGCGCTCAAATATCTGGTAGTGCTTTGTGAAAGTGTGCACTGAACTCCAAGTTGCTGCCTCTAAGATGTCTTTGGTTGGTACTCCTCTAAGGAAGGCTGCTGAAGTGGCTGCTGCTCTGGTAGAATGAGGCCTAATGCCCTTAGGCACTGATTTGCCATGTTGAAAATAGCAGAAACGGATGCAATGGCCTATCCATTTAGAAATGGTCTGTTTTGAGATAGCCTTTCCATGTGATCCTGCAGCATATGACACTAAAAATTGCTCAGTCTTTTTGAAAGCTTTAGTTCTGTCCAAGTAGAAGCGTAACTGCCTGTGTATGTCCAAAGAATGCAGAATTTTTTCACCCTTGTTCTGTGGGTTTGGATAAAAGGTATACAAGTGAATGGTTTGGTTGAGGGTCACACTGGACACCACCTTACGCATAAATGTTGGGTTTGTCCTCAGAGAAACCCTGTCTGGATGAAAAATGATAAAAGGTTCCACAGCCATGAGTGCTTGTAACTCCGAGACTCGTCTTGCAGAGGTTATTGCTAGGAGCAGAGCTGTTTTCCAGGATAAGAATTTTATATCAGCTGTTGAGGCTGGCTCAAAAGGATGCAGTGAGTTTTTCCAAAACATAACTGAGGTCCCATGCCGGAATTGGTGCTCTCCTTGGCAGCCTGATGTTTTTGGCCTCTCTGAGGTACTGCCTTATTAAAGGATGAGAAAAGATAGGTGGTTCCATATTGTAATGGGCTGAAATGGCAGAGGCATGAATCTTAATTGATGAGAAAGAAAGGCCTTTATTCAGCATCTCAGTTAGGTATTGTAAAATCTGAGGGATATTTGGTACACACGTGTCAATGCCTTGTTCCTGGTTCCAAGCACAGAATCTCTTCCATTTTTCTGCATAAGATTTTCTGGTACTGGGCCTCCTGGCCTCCAAGATAACATCCATAACAGCTTTTGAAAGAGGAGTGTTCTGAATGGCAACATTATCCGCCATGCTGCCAGATTTAAGGTCCTGAGTTGGCTGTGCAGGACCAGATTGTTTTGTTGAGTCAGCAAGTGAGAAGTTTGAGGCAATATCCATGCTGGACCTTGAGACAAGCTCTTTAGGATTGGGTACCAGTGCCGGCGTGGCCATTCTGGTGCAATCAGTATCATTTTTGGCTTCTCTTGTCTGACCTTTAGGAGTACCCTGGGAAGGAGAGGCAGAGGAGGAAAGGCATAAACTGTTACATGTTTCCAGCTGAATGATAGGGCATCCACTCTCCATGCTTGCTTGTGATAAATCCCTGTGCAAAATCTCTGCAACTGGCTGTTGTGAGGGGAGGCAAATAGATCTATGTCTGGGCATCCCCATTTCCTTGTTATCTTGCTGAAGACTTGTGGATCCAATTTCCATTAGTGGGGATCCATAAGGTTTCTGCTTAGTTCGTCTGCCAGAGTATTTGTTTTTCCTGGCAGGAATTGTGCTTGCAAGTGAACTTGATAAGCCAATGCTGTGTCCCATAAGGTCATTGCTTGTCTGCAGAGGTGGTAGGAATGTGTACCTCCCTGCTTGTTTATGTACCACATGACCGTAGTATTGTCTGTCTTTATCAGTAGCTGTCCTGGTTGAAGTAGATCCTTGAAAGCTGTCAGGGCATTTTGAACAGCTAGCATCTCTTTTTGATTGATGTGAAGATGCATCTGGCTTGCAGGCCATGTGCCCTGAAATGCATTTTCCTGCCATATGGGCCCCCCAGGCATAATCTGATGCATCCGTTGTCAGTGTCTGTCTGGTTGTGGGTAAACTGAATGGCAGACCCTTGTTGTGGTGACAGGCCTCTGCCCACTATCGAAACTCCTGTTGCAGGCAGGGAATGAGTGTAATTACTGTCTCCAGGCTGTGGCAATGCTGAGTCCAAACACTTTTTAGATACCATTGTAGTTTCCTCATATGCAGTCTGACATACTGAATTAGTAGAATGCAAGATGCCATGAAACCCAAGGCCTGCAGGATTTTCCTTGCAGATAAGTGGGTTTTTGTTGCCAATTTTTTGAAGTAAGAAGTCAGTTGTTTTTGTTTGTCTGGCATGAGATAAGCCATCTGGGCAGTTGTATTTAAGCTTGCACCCAGGAATATTATCTCTTGAGAGGGCACTAGTTTTGATTTATTTTCGTTTACTGTGTACCCTAAGCCAATTAGTAATCTTTTTACAAACGCCAGATGCTTTAGAAGAATGTCTTTGTTCGCTGCTTGAATAAGGCAGTCATCCAAATAGGGATATATTTGAATTCCTCTTTGTCTGCAAAACGCAATTACTGGTGCCAGGCATTTTGTGAAGACCCTGGACGCAGTAGATAAGCCAAAGGGCAGTGCAGAGAATTGGTAGTTCATTGAGCCAGCTATGAATCTGAGGTATTTTCTGCAAGATTGTCTGATTGGGACATGCAGGTATGCCTCTTAGGTCCAAAGTTACGAGCCAAGCCTTCTTGCCCAGCATGGACAGTAGCTGCTGTAGAGTCAACATCTTGAATTTTGGAACTTCCAGAAACGTATATAGTATAAACAGGTCCAGTATTGGTCTCCAGGTTTTGTCCTTTCTGGGCACTAAGAAAAGTATGGAGTAAAATCCTTGCCCCTGCTCTTGTTGTGGTACTTGTTGAATGGCCCTCATGTCCATGAGGGCTGTAATTTGCTTTTGTGCCTCTGCCCATTGATTGTGTGGCAGGTCTGTCATACCTTTTGACCTTGGTAGGGTGTGAAAATGGAACCTGTAGCCTTGGGACACTATGTTCAAGACCCATTTGTCTTGGGTAACCATTTGCCAATTTGAAGAAAAAAGTGCTAGTTTTCCCCCTATGAGGGCTGCCAAAAGCAAAGTGCTTGGATCTGGCAGAGGAAAGTCATTGGGACTGTTTCCTGTAAGGTTGTGATTTAACTTCTCCACTTTTGGAGGTAGGAGTACCCCACTGTTTAGGTCTGTATGAGCCTTGAGGCTGAGATCTGCCTCTAGGACGCCTGTATCTGCCTCTGAGGTCTGTCTGACACTGGAAAGGACCAATTTTTAGAAGGCCAGTTCCTGCTAAATCTGGGGGACTGTACCTGTAAGAAATCCTTAACTGTCTGCATGGATTTTGCTTTATCCTCCATCTTTTTCAACACCTCTTCTGCTTTAGTACCAAACAAAGTATCAAGCTGTAAAGGAGCATCTAATAATTTTGCTTTAACATAATCAGGCAGATTCTGTTCCTTTAACCAAGCATGCCTTCTAATAACAGAACCTGTAACAGCGGCCCTGCAAGAAGCCTCCAGTGGATCATAACATTGCAAAGTATGCTTTCCCACTTGTTCAGCTGCATGCAATAAATCCTGCATTTCCTTGTTCTCTGAACATTCAGTGTTTGTCAACAATTTCTGTTTAAGCAGTGACATTAAATATTGCTGATATTTAAGCATATGAAACTGACAATTTAAAGCCCTTACAGCCAAGGTAGCAGAAGTGTAAACTTTTTTCCCCCATCTGTCCAGAGCCCTAGAATCCCTATCAGAGGGGATAGAGTTTTTTGCAATGGAAGCTTTGACCCCTTTGGGATCCTGAGATATAGTTTCTGGGTCAGCAGCGGGGTTTTTATATAGGAATTTATGAGAATCCGGGACCCTGTAGTATTGGTCTGGCTTAGCAGGTGCAGGGGGTAAAGAGTCAGGGGACAGGCCAGACTCTGAAAATACATCATCTACAATGTCTAGAACAGGTGGAATAGCAAGGGGTCTGTGCTGAGGAAGTAGCAGAAAGCCTCTGAGCCTTTTCTTAGATTCAGAATAATCTTGGCTCTCCCAGTGGAAATGCTCCCTCATGGTATGCAGGTTTTCCCCAAAAGAATAATCCTCAGGAGGAGAGGCTGAAGGAATGGATTCTTCAACATCAGAGTCCTCATAGGGAAGCATGGAATAATCCTGTTCAGAAGAGGAATCAGAAGAAATAGAAACCTGATCAGAAGAATCATATTCTGTCTCTTGCCTAGGCCTCTTATCAGGAGGGGGATGGGAACCCCTGATCAAAGTAATTAGGTCTTCAGCCATTTTAAGCATCTGTTTTTTAGGCATGGAAGTCTGAGTAGGAGAATGCTGTACTTGTTTCCTTGTCTTTAGAGCTGCTTTAGTCTTTGTCTTTGAAGCTGTAGATGGCTTAACATATAGTTGTGTAGGTCTGAAGACACCCTCAGAAGCCGATGCCTGCTCAGCGGCTCCGGACCCATCTGAGTTAATGATTTCAGAGTGTCCAATACCTTGATTTTCCAGAGGCCCAGTCGGCTCCACGTGGGAGTCGGAAGCGGCCTGTGGCTCTGAGGTAGCGGGCGCCAGGGGCTGCGAAAGCACCTCACTGAGAACCGGCGACTGGCCTAACGGAGGCCTCGTCGGTTTTGGACCTCGGATGCCTATCCTTTTCCTTGTCCTTGCGTTTTTTGTAAACTCCGGTCGTCGGCTGTTCGGACGGCATTATATAATTAAATCTTCGGCCAAAGTAATGAAATGCAAAATTGAACCGACGCTTAACAGTGCGTTGGTTAAATCTAGCACAAAACCGACAGTTAGCAACGTTGTGATCAGGGCCTAGGCAAGGAATACAGTAAGAGTGAAAATCCTTATGAGGTATTTGCTTCCCACAAGAAATGCAATTGTTAACTTTTTCTGACATCGGTCTGGAGCAAGAAAAAAGTTTCCCCAACGGGGTACTTAGCTTTAATGAAGACTTTGGTTCTGAAATTCAGATTTGAAAATCTCAGGAGTCGGCCGACCGGCACTTGCGAACTGCTTTTGCTTCAGGCATTGCGCGGCAAGAAAGATGGAAGAAAATGGCATCGGCTGCATTTTTTATACCCCTGGTGCACTGATGTCAGGGAAGAGGCAACAGCAACCGACGCCAGACCTAGACTTTGGAATTCTGGCCGACTGCGGGTAGCCTGCCAGCAGGATAACCCAAGAGTAATGACTGCAACAGCGAAACACGATGATCACCACCAAACATCTCACACAGGTCTACACCCAATGGTCTCCAAGAGCAAAGCCCATAAGGAAAGCATACACTTTATCTAATACACTTGTCATTAGGGATTCCATTGCATGACACACAGATGCTCACTCACCAGGTTAGACAAGGAGAAGATAACAGTTAGTTGCCTATCTGGAGTCATGATCCGTAATATCATGCACATGCTCAAGTTACTGCACTCCAAGTACCAATATGATTATATTATAGTCCATGTGGGTGTAAATTGCCCGAGACATACCTCACTGGAATATATGAAAAGAAATCATGGATCTCTCAGAATATGTGTCACAGATATATATTAGCATTGCGTTGAGCAGCAATCTACCATCACCAAGGATGATGTTATAGTATGGACATACAACAATTTATTTTAATAATTGGCTTAGTTTCTGGTGTCACTGCAAGGGGATTCAATACCTGTCAGCATGGGCGGATATGCTCAACAGACCATGTTGCTTTGCCAAGGATGGGCTGCACCTGCCCCACTTAGGTTTTCGGATATTGGTTAAAATTTTATCCACCCCCTTTAGGCAGTGCCAAAAATGAAAAAACAGCTAACATGTGAAAAAGTTTACAAGCAACGTTAAGCTGTTACTGCTCAATGCTCAGAGCCTAAATAAAAAACTCCACACCCTTCCAGTCCTACTCAGTCTGGAGAATGTAGACATCTGTGCCATGACTGAGACTTGGTTTAAAGTCATAGAAAGTACTGCAGAAGTGCAAGACTACAGTACCTTCCAAACATTTAGGCCAACAACAGAACTGACTGGAGCCAAAAGTGGAGGTGTCTCAATCTACCTTTGTTCATCTCATGTGAACTTCATCAGAACAGTATTAACAGACATATATTTTAATACAGTTCTGATGAAGTTCATGTGAGATGAATGAAAGCACTTAACAGTTTTGTTGAAAAGAGGACTACGACATATCAGTTAGTGGCCCGTTTCATTTTTATTATTTACACTGGTGTGGTGTTTTTTTATTAAACAGGATGACACATGACCTCATCCATGTGCAAGTTACCACAGATAAGGTCCCTCATCATATCACAGGTAGCTACACGTCACCATCTATGCCCCTAAAATCTCACAACTCTTACTTAAAACTACTAGAGGTGCTCACCATCCAAGAACACACTATATTCATAGGTGACTTTAATTACCCCTCTGTAGACTGGGAAATGCATGTTGTCTTAAACTCACAGGCATAATGCTTCTTGGACTTTAATATCACAGACACCCTGGAACAGGTAGTGTGTGCTCCAACAAAAGAATCAAATATACTGGATGTAGTACTCGCCAAGATGGGAGTGTTAACAACACCCCCCCCCCGTCACATCCTCAATGGTGAGGTTGGATCACAAAGCTGTCTCATTTGAAGTAAAAATCAACTCAGAAAATCCAGACAAACTGGTAACAGTTAGGAATTATTCAAAGGCAAACTACATCCTATTAAATTCCAGTCTGACAAAATTCAAAGCTCGAGACCACAGCTATCTATAAGAATTATTCAGAGTCCTTATTAAAGCAAGTGAATGGCTGCATAAAGGCTGCCATATCTACCAGAAATAAATCGAAAACAAACACTAAAGACAAACCCCTAAACAGGATGCATAATAAAAGAAAACTCATTGTGAAAATCATGAACAGCAACTCCCTTAAAGACAACTGCTCTCTTATTAACCTAAACAACAAACTAAGAGGACTAATTAAGGCCAACTATGAGGTCAGGATAGCCTTGTAGGCTAAGGACACTCAGATGGCCTTCTTTAATTATGTCCATAACCTTAGTAACACACAGCAGTGTGTCGAACTGATGGTGAATGGTACCATCTTCTCCGATCAGGGTTTCATAGCAAACTTACTGGCAGATAAATTCATATCTAACTTCATCCCCCTCCCCCCACAACCCCAACAGGTGAAATTCCCTCCAACCTACTTCCCTCAGCTACCAGCAGCGACCAGGTGCTGGCAGCACTCGCTAAAACAATCACCACCACCTCCATGGATACCAATAACATTCCCGATTGCCTTCTGACAGGTCTAAAACATGACCAGTCAGGATCACTTGAGGCACTCTTCAATTACAGCCTTGAAAAAGGCTACATTACAAGTGAAGAGTGGATGGCAACAGTCTTTCCTCTCCTCAAGGGTAGATCATCAACTAGCTCAGGGAACTACAGACCCACTGCTCTAACAAGCTTAATACACAAAGCCATGGAATAAATTATCACTGTCAACCTAGATTAACTCAATTTGGTCTACTTAACATGATAAGACTTATTTGGGAGGGACACCAAGGCAATGGATAAGGGTAAAACAGTGCATATTGTGCATCTTGACCTGGCCAAGGCATTCAATACCCTACTCAGACTTTGCTGACAAGGTCTCCGGGCTATGCATAAATCATACACCGGTCACCATCAGAGTACCCCAGGGCTCTGTGCTAATCCCGCTCCTGTTCAGCATCTACTTCTTTGAAGTCATGGCAAAGATTTAAGACCTCTGGCTCACCAAGTTTGTACAGGTCTATAAATTGGGAGCTATAACTGATTTCCCCCAAGATACCAACATCTTGCAAATGGGTTTAACACAGACAAATGACTGGTGCCAAAGCCATGGCCTAAAACTCAGTGGTAAAAAATACATTATAATGCCCTATGGGAAAATGTCAACCCATATTAACCAAAGAAAACCCTGCCAACACGAGATAGTCCAAGGAGGAACTACACAACCACCAGAAATACAAAATAAAAATACTGTTTATTCGAAACGGTTAAGTGCTTTCGTCCTAACAATGGAAAGGGCTTCATCAGAACCACACACCTAAGATAACAGTACCTTTAAATATTTAAAAAAATACATCATGTGATTCTCTTAATCAATTCATTAAGCAATAAAACAGTAATTGATAAAAGCCTTTCCGAAACATTTCATAAACTGTTTAAAGGCATAATACGTATTAAAAAACATGATTAAAAGGACAATTCAAGACTGGATAAATATTCTGTATCAAAAGAAATCAAATATTAAAAATATATATAATACTGTAACACTCTAAATAAATACTTTTAAGTAACAGGGCTTTAAAGTTTGGCCTCTCTAAGCTTTATGACACTAGTTATAGAAACCTAGTCATTTAACCCAGGAATTTTATCAGCCATTAATCTAAGCTGCCACTGTAATTCTCTATCTTTGACTAAGACCTCCCAGGGTCTGCCCTGGGGGTTTGAAATGCACCTGCTCCAACACTGCAAATTTAAAATTACTGTGACTAGGACAAGCCTTGAAGTGCTTACAAAGGGCATTGTTTCCATTACAGTTCCTGATATCGTAATAATGCTCATATATGCTTTTGTACAAAGACCTTTCAGTTTTACCTACATAGAAAGCATCGCAGTTTGCACATAAACTAATGTAAACCACCTCCTCAGAAATACAGTTGCTGTTCTGAGCTAAATAAATAGTGTTATCATGTATCTTAACTGTATTAACTACAAAGATATGGGTACATTGACTACAATGGCTGCATTTTCTCATATTAAAAGTGCTAACAAGGGGTGGGTGAACAGAAGTAAAATTATTCCCAAGTCTGTTCTTAAAAATGCTTTCTGCTTTTGTAAACAAATTGAGGGCACGTCCCTAAAATTTCAGCTGCTTCTTGGTTGAAATTAAAAATACTCCAATTATTTTGTAAAATTATTTTTATACCTAGGCAATCTGAAAAATATTTCAAAACAAAAACCATGTTAAAAGAATTTTCTAAATTATCAGTATCAGTCTGTGTGTTCACTGTTGTTACACAGTTTAACTCACTCCCCAACACTTCAGATCTACTGTGTCTCCCCAATTTAACTTCGTTCCTCAGTTGTGCGACTATATTACAAGATAACACTTCTCAAAAAACATATCAGCCAAAATGTCACACTGAATATAAAACTCATGGTCATCTGAGACCATCCTGGCTAACCTGATAAACTGTCCTTTAACAAGACTGTCAACCCAAGTTAATTACTCCATTGATAAAATGCTCTTAAGAGTTGACCCAGTAATATGGGATCTGGGAATATATGTGCACAGCAATCTGGCCTTTGACAACACGTATTTAAGATAAGAAAATTGTTCTATGTCACCTAACTTACAGTTAAGTGTATGGCATCCAAGTCCAAAGAAGTTCTAGTATACATGGCCCTTATTAGACCTATAATTGAATACAAAATCCCCTTCAACATGTTTCTAACTAGAAACTTGCAAAAGTTGGAATGCTCACAAAGGTTTCTCACCAAGAGAATTCAGGGTTTGAATACCCTGTCCTACACCAATTGCCTAAAGGCTCTGTCTCTGCATTCAGTCTCCTACAGGCTGCTGAATGGAGATCTTTGCTTGACTTACAGGGGCTTCCTCAGACCTAGCCCTGATGGGCCTGTTGCACATGCCCAAAACATACAGCACCAGAAACATTAGATCACGGGATCTGAACTTTGCTTGTGATACAAGCAGAACATGCTGGAAAGACACATGTGTCCCAAAGGATCCCTACGTTATGAAATGAACTCCCCATCTATGTAAAACAGATTTCTTCCCTGAACCTATTCAAAATGAAATCTTGACATTTGTAAGGGAAATCGTAAATTTACACACGGTCTAGCCCCTATGTCCCTTCTGGACAGAGGGATTCAATAAGAAAACTATTATCCTAACTAACACCTCCTCTACAAATCCTTAGTTACCTACCTACTAACAAGCCCCTCACTCTCTACAGTCACCCATAACACTTGGGACCCAAACTGTTCGAGTGGCACAGCTAGGCTTGTAAGGGTCCTGGTGATTGTTAGCTTAGTAACAACCTATGAACCAGTGGAAGATACTCATGACCTTGGCATGCAACATGATCTATGGGGAATAGTAACCAATTGTGAATTCTGTGTTTGGATTGGACTATGGGTGGGACCAATCCATATATTTATCTGTGCACTGTGTTAATCTGCTTTTCCATTTTTTATTTCACTGAAGAAGGCTCACATGAGCCGAAACCGGTTTGAATTTTGTATTTAACATTGTGGGAATTTATTCCTTTTTTGTGTAAAGTTTTTTTGCTATTAATACTCAATAATAGCAGCTTTCCAGTAGGGGAGATTTTCTTCCCTCTGGTTAATAAATATTTTTCTATATGGTTATTACCAACATGTGCTGGCTTTCTTGTTGACTGATGTTCATCTATTTTTGCCGTGCAAGGTTCCACGGGCATCTGCCATTTGGTGAATTGTTCTTTTTACAGTTGCTGGGAACCATTGTTGGTATATAATTCCTATTTTAAATTTTTTTGACTTTGCGGATAAACACAGTGTCCAGTTATTTACTAAGGACTGCCATCACAGCATATTCGGGCCATGTGGAGTGCTGATATGGTCAATTTCTGTCTTTTTTGACTGTTTTCATAGCCCATTTGGGCTTCGTTCAGTGCCTGCACCTTTATCTACGTATCCTGAGGAGTTCTGGAGGTTTACGTCATTTGACTTCCTGTTTGGACTTACTACACGATGAACTGCTTTATCGGATGGTTTTTCTATTCCGTTGGCGTTCCGGACTGTTTTTGATCCAGTTACTTTGGACTATAAATGTATTTGCACTTTAATACAGTATGTTTGGTGTATTCTCTAATATTTGGAACCATATTTGTATATATTTCTGGTGTTATTAACATATGTCATTGCTATTTCTAATTTTGTTGGATGTGGTTGATTAAGGTTTATTCAATTTACTAGTCCAGGGTGGGTGGATTTATTTATCTGTGGTATCACAGGAGATTCAGCCGATATTTTTGGTTTGTTCGGCTGGACACATGTTTCAGATTTTAGCGAACATTACTTCTCATGCAATTTCCATAATGGACGCACAGTTCCATGTGCGACTGCCTGATGTAATTTAGCATTCTATGGTGGTTGTTACATGGTTATTTACTGTTCAGCTGATATATTTTCTGTTTGGCTGGATATATGTTTTGCGGTTAGCGCGAACATTACTTCTCATGTGAAATCCACAACGGACGCACAGTTTGATGTGCGATTGTCTGATGTAATTTGAGTACTTTACAGTGTTTGTTATATTGGTATTTACTGTTTTTCGGCTCCAATTAATGTCGTTATTTGCATCTGTTAGTTATTAGGAGTTTTGGATGCTCGGACTGGTTTTTTCATTGTCCGAACTCAACATATTGTAATTTTTATTACACCAGTATGTTCCATTTTTTATGTTAAACTGTATTTTTCACCAAACATTTTTGGTATTGCTCATTGCACTGAGGATCTTACATATTGTAGGATTTGCATTTCAGGATTACAGTATATGCTCATTATTTTAGGGCAGAGCGCCTTACTGCAAGTTGTTTTTGTTGCATTTGGTGACATGTTTGGTTTCTGTATTTGTATATCTAATTAAATATATCAAATAGCACATGATTATTAGATATCCAGCTGGTTGCGGCTGGTGTTGAGTGGGTGCTATTGGCTAGCGGGATAGTTGGCAGGTTTTCCATCATTCCAGTTTGGATGTAGGGTTACGACTTATATTCAGTGTGTAACAATTTGAATCTTGTTTTACCAATCGGAAGGGTGATTAGACGGTAGTGTTATTCCATACAGGTTTGACCCTTTGTCTTATGCTCTTTGCCTGTATACGAACATTTTGTTGCATTTATTGTATACTTGGGGGTCCACACTATTTGCTGGGTCATATTGACATGGGGTTTGATGAATTTTATGAATTCACCAAATCAGGTATTTCATCAGTTGGTTCATGATATTTCTATTAAACCAATTTTGTTGGTCTGGTTGATTCAGTTCTTTGTGGGTTTGTGGGCATTCAGGACTGATGTTTATGGAATATTTATCTTATAGGTGTTAATACATATTTATTTTTTTTTAGATAAATGTAATTTTTTGGTTTATGGACTTAATTTTTTGGATACAACATTATTTTGGACAACTTTTGGTCTTATGGTTGTGCAGATGTGATATACGGATATGTTTATTGGGTTGACATAGTTCACATTGTTGTTACAACCAATATCTGGATGTTATTCAATTTTTTCATATATACTTGGCATAGGTTGGTTTTTTGGCAGTTCATATTGACTTGTGGTTAGATTACCATCTTTCATAAATAAGCTATCATAAAGTTGGAGCTTTGTGCTTCATACATGGACAACTATTGAAATATATGAGTCCATGT
This sequence comes from Protopterus annectens, assembly GCF_019279795.1. NCBI lineage: Eukaryota > Metazoa > Chordata > Ceratodontiformes > Protopteridae > Protopterus > Protopterus annectens. The sequence goes on along the minus strand of NC_056747.1, from coordinate 184,356,320 downwards.
TTGGTTATACATCTATCTCCCATATTTATTGACTATTTTTTCACATAGGTATTTGCGGGTACCTGTGGTTTGGGTATGGTATTGCATCATGCTTTGCTGATTGAATACTGTGTGGTTTATTTTTGCTACATATTAGTTTGTTTTGATAGTTCTACAGATCAGTTGCGGTTTTGTTGTGCTTCAATGAATATATTTCAGCTTATAATGGGCCTCTAATAATGACAAATCTACTTTCTTGATTGATTAATTGTTTTTTTAGGTTGGCTCACGTTTTGCACCATAGTATTTATGAGTACATTACATATTGTATTTGGTATATTTTGTATGATGCATACGTGTTTCTAGTCCATTGGCACTTTGTGCCATTAATATTGAGACCAATACACAGCAATTTGACCTGGGATATTTTTTGAAGGTCGATTGGGCTGTTTATAGTATTGGCATATTTGAATGGTCATTGATCCATCAGACTTATATATATACACCAGGATATTTATATAGAATGTATTTTATGGTGTTGAAAGTATAATGGTCTGACTCTGGATCATAAAAAATTTTTTTGGATTTAAATATATATTTTTTTGGACTCAACTAGTGATCTATATATAGACATTGGACTATTGGTATGTTCATATGTATATTATTTGTTAATGTACTCATAATAACATTTGTTTTAGGTGTAAAACTTATTTTCTTGAAGCACAATTCAATTGGTTTGGTTTGAGAAAGAACATTTATCTATCACAAGCATGGCATTATCACCCATTATACAGGGTTTATCAGCTGACATGTACGATCTATCTGTGTTTGGTTTGGATAAGCATGGTTCATCCATTGCAACAGATGTGGTTGGGTCTGATGTGGATGCACAATGTGATATATTTTTTAATAAATTGGGTAAGCAGATGAAGATGGTTAGGACGAATGTGTGGCACTTACGCTTGTTTAAGGCATACCAACAAAACACATTACCCACGGGGTCTTAGGGTCAAAATACAGCCTTTGGTGTCTGATATTGATGACCAGTTGATTCAAGATTGGGGTCAAATCAACAGTCGGCCTCATCCCAATTTGTGGATGCTTTGGCGAGTTTTATGGAAGGTCCAACAGGGTATCAAGGATCTAGATGCCTTAAGTTTACAAACGAATAAGTTCGAAGCGTGTGAATCTTTTTCTACACAAGTTAAGAAACTTACTACAGACCTATCTAAATTGGAAACCACCCTAAAAGATAGCAAAATTAAAAATTTCTTCGTGATGTGGGATTATGATAGGGAAACCTTTTGATAATTCTAAGAATGTATCATTCAGATTGCCAAGGGATGATGATAAATATGACAAAAGAGCATCCACTCCCAAAAGAAAAAGGCCTAGATCTATTCTCAAGACCAAAAGTGGTCTGCTTAGTGGGACATCTGGGGAAGAATATTCCTCCAATACAGAAGGTGACTCTGATTCACACTCATGTGAGGGACCACCTATGTCCAAAGAGATAATTTGACACACCCTCTCAATTTAGATACCCCACGAGGGCGGAAGCATAGGAAACACAAAATCCAAACACAGTTTGGAAACATTAATGAAGATTATGACACAGCAATAGGTTTTGATTCCAATGTTCATAATATTTCATCTCATGATTTAACCAATGTACAAAAGAAATTATTAAACAAAGGGCTTAATTTTGTTCCAGGGTTTTTTGTCTCAGAGCAGTCTTTTGCACAGGATGTCACCAATTTTTGTCGTACATTAAATTTGAAGGTGTTTTTTGATAACAATGTAAAGGATAATGTTTCCAATGTCCCTTGTGATACATTTGGTAAATTTAGATTTAAAAAATCAACTTTCATACCACCCATGAATCATCTGGTAGGGGTATTTCAAAAGAATGTCCTACGAGACATACATTGTCATCTCAAAGATTTTCCAGTCACCTACAATAACTTGACTATTGAGGAATTGGGTTGTTTGGATGAGTTGATTGGCAATAAAAATTTGGTCATTATTCCAGCTGACAAAGGAGGAGCGGTGGTGATAATGGATAAAATTGCCTATGATGGTGAGGCCATGAGACAATTGGGTGATACTCAATATTATAGGCAGATGTTAGTTGATCCCTCTCCCCACTTTAAAAGCCAGATTGATGATTTTTTAATCAAGGCAGTGGATGAAGGTATCATTACTGATGAAGTGAAAGAGCAGCTGTTGGTTGGGTCACCGAAAAGACAGTACATATATTTTTTGCCAAAGATTCATAAACACGCCACTAAACCACCTGGGCGACCAATAGTCTCTGGACATGGGTCTCTCACGGAACCTCTATCTGAATATTTGACTCTATATTTAAAACCGTTATTGAGTCAAATTAGAGCTAGGATTCAAGACACCACCCAATTCCTGGATATCATCAAAAATTCCCAACTCAAACCACATTGGTTATTATGTACCCTGGACATCACCTCTCTTTATACCAACATTCCCCATTGGGCGGGTTTACAAGCGTTGGACTATTGGTTGGCTAGATCAGGTTTATATCCATCCAGTTCAATACTTTTCTTGTATGCCTTACAGAATATGTACTGTCTAGCAATGTTTTCTATTTTCAGAATTCTTGCTATTGGCAGAAGCAGGGTACTGCTATGGGTGCATCTTTTGCACCCATATATGCAGATCTGTTTATGGCATACATTGAGCAGATTATTATTTATGATGTCACACATAATATATACATGTGTGAGATGGATATTTGGCGTCGGTATTTGGATGACTGTTGGTTGGTGTGGAAAGCTGATGAACAATATCTCATGGAATTTCTTGAATATTTGAATAACAACATATGGGGGATTGAATTTAAATTGACCCATCATAAATCTAGGATAGTATTTCTTGATGTAGAAATTACTAGGAACCAGGATCATACTTTATCCTCCAGCATGTTTAGGAAATTCCCTGAATTTAATTCTATACTACATGCTACCAGCTTCCACCCACAACATGTCATCCATAATATACCGAAATTCCAGTTTCTTAGAGCCAGAAGAATCTGCTCTAGCCACCAATCCTTCACTGATGCCCAAGATGATTTGACTTGTAGATTCATTAAGAGGGGTTATCGTCCAGGTTCGATACATGTTGCCAAAAAATTTGTGTCCAGTTTAAATAGGGATGACTTATTAACATATAAGGACAAGAATAATGGCCAACAGTCACAATCCTTACGTCTGGTAACCACATATGGACGTAACACACAAGGCTTCAAAGATATCATACAGAGACATTGGAACATTCTTAAAGCTGATTTAAAACTCTGCTCTATGTTGCCAGAACATTGCTCTTTTTCATTCAAAAGGGGACAAACCATTGGTTCAAAATTGAGTCACTATAAGAGAGTGGGGGTAGATGTTTTGGAATCAACTCAGCGGTCCATTTTTGGTAAACCAATTGTGGGATGCATTCCTTGTGGGCATTGTTCATTTTGTATTCGTGTGTCACGTACTCTTGAATTCACCAGTAAAAATACCTCACAAGTTTTTGACATAAGGTTTTGGGCTAATTGCAATACTGAGTGGGTCATCTATTTGGTGACCTGCGTCTGTTCTGCTTTTTATGTAGGAAAGACTTCTCGAGCTTTTCGTCTAAGAATTTGTGAGCATCTGAGTGATATCAAAAAAGCGTACCAGTAATGCTTTATATAAACATTGTTTGCAACATGCATCTGCTTCTTATAAATTTGTGGTCATTGATTGTATCAGAGGAAATGTAATGACAAACAGTTTTGGCAGGAATTACTCAGCTCCAAGGAGAAAAAATGGATCATTAAACTTGGAGCTCTGTTTGCACCTGGTCTTAATGACCAATTGTGAATTCTGTGTTTGGATTGGACTATGGGTGGGACCAATCCATATATTTATCTGTGCACTGTGTTAATCTGCTTTTCCATTTTTTATTTCACTGAAGAAGGCTCACATGAGCCGAAACCGGTTTGAATTTTGTATTTAACATTGTGGGAATTTATTCCTTTTTTGTGTAAAGTTTTTTTGCTATTAATACTCAATAATAGCAGCATTCCAGTAGGGGAGATTTTCTTCCCTCTGGTTAATAAATATTTTTCTATATGGTTATTACCAACATGTGCTGGCTTTCTTGTTGACTGATGTTCATCTATTTTTGCCGTGCAAGGTTCCACGGGCATCTGCCATTTGGTGAATAGTAACCTGAACCACTGATATACTACTGCAAGTCTGACACTAAAGACCACAGAAGACAAAAAAAATATCAAAACCACTTAAACCAGTGCCTGAGAAACATTCGTTAACAGAGCTCCAGCTTATAGCACTAAAGGCATTTCAGCTAGAAGTATGGAAGCAACCATAATGTGTAAATAAGTTATGTACTCACCATAACATTCCATGTGAGTTGTTCATCTCGCCTTCATTCTTAGACTGATGTGTTCAGAGCCAATCCCTCAGCTGTGGTATGGCCACATGCAAAGCTCGAGGTCTTCCAGTAGCTTGAGGCCAAGCCCCCTATCGCATGATGCACTGTAAATTACCTCAGATCTTGTTTGCTGCACATACTATAACCATATATAATAGTTAATCCCCAAAAGAAGGTAAGAAGACATTGAGCAACCAGGATGAGGCAACATCTAGGTAAACTATCAGCGAGGAGGGGGCAGGAGGGAGGGACGTAAGAATGAAGGCGAGATGAACAACTCACATGGAACGTTATGGTGAGTAGATAACTTCTTTGTGTGAAGTTGTTGAATCTCACCGTACATTCTTGGCTGATGGGTAGTATCCGAAGCACAATCAAACTCGGGTGGTTCACGGGAGAACATTTCTCGAGACCCAAAGGATGCTCTATCCCTGGAGGCCTTATCCACTTTGTAATGAGTGATAAAGGTACGAGGTTTTGACTAAGTGGCTGCTGCACAAATGTTATCAAGGGGAAGTTTGGCTGAAAATGCAGAGGATGTAGAGACTGCTCTGGTTGAGTGAGCTTTAATCTTGTGTTGCAAGGGCATATTAGCAGCAGAATAGGCAAAAGTGATACAATCTGATAACCATTTAGACAGAGTTTTTTAGCCACTGGTTTACCTTTCTTGGATTCAGAGATTGAAACAAAAAGTTGGTCTGATTTCCCGAAATCTTTTGTTCTATCCAAATAAAATCTGAGCTGCCTGTGAACAACAAGTTAGTGCAGCATATACTCTAATTTGCAGGAATGATTAGGGAAGAAAACTAGAAACTCAATAACTTGGTTAATATTGGTTTCTGAACAAACTTTGGGCGAAAAAGAAGGATTTGTCCTAAGTGATACTCTGTCAGCATGAAAAATCAAATAAGGAGGGTTGATATAAAGCCTGAAGCTTTGACACTCTGCGGGCAGAAATGACAGCCATCAGAAAAATGGTTTTCCATGACAAATATTTGAGGTCACAAGATGATGCTGTTTCAAACTGAGGGAAAATCATACGTGAAAGCATAATATTTAAATTCCACGGAGAATAGGGAGTTTTCACAGGTGGTTTCTCATGAAATGTCCCCTTGAGAAAAGCTTTGGATAACTTGTGGGACATGACATTTAAACAGTCAGCTCCAAGATGAAAATTAGAAATACCATCCACCTGAACCTGAACTGTTGCTGCTGTCGCTCCTTTGTTAAGATCATAGTCAAAAACTCTAATATGGATGTCATGGGGGCTTGGTAAGGATCAATATTATTTTTAGAGGCCCATATGGAAAATCTCTTCCACTTATTAAGATACAATTTTCTAGAGGACAGCTTGTGAGAAGACAAAAGGATCTGTTTTGTCTCACTGGAAAGGTTATGAAGCCTGGCTATGAGGGGAATTGCAGCAGCCAAGCTGTCAGCTTCAATGACTGCAAAGTGGGATGAAGGTCCCCCGACGGGTGTGTCAGTAGGTCTGGAACTGGGTCCAGAATCCAGGGATCCTCCAAGAGATGAGGTTGAAGGAATGGGAACCAAATCTGCCGAGGTCAATGAGGGGCTATAAGAATGATGGTCCTTCCCAGGATTTTGCTTTCTGTAGAACCTTGGGTATCAATGGTATCAGTGGAAATGCATAGAGGAGACCTGGGGGTCAGTCGTGTACGAGTGCATCCCCCGGGGCTTCTCCCAGAGGGGGAATCAGGGCAAAGTACCTTCTGCATTTCGTGTTGATGTGACTGGCAAAAAGGTCGCAGCAAGGCTGGCCCCATTTACGGAAATTCCTGTCCGCAGTCTCTTTCTTGAAGGGCCACTCGTGTGGCAATAGGATTGCCTTGCTTAGTTTGTCTGCTATCATGTTGGATCTCCGTGGGATGTGCGTTGCCAACAGAAAAGCGCTGGGAGGAAAAAGCCCACTGCTAAACTCTAACGGCTTCTTGGCAAAGGGGGTAAAATCTGGTTCCCCCTTGTTTGTTCAAATACCAGACTACTGACATGTTGTCTGTCTGAATCGTAATCATTCCCAGAGGAAGAGAGTCCTGAAAGTACTGCAATGCCAAAAGTACTGCTCTCATCTCCAGGATATTGATATGCAAATGTGACTCCTGATCGGTCCATGTGCCTTGGGCAGTCATTCCCTGAAAATGCCCCCCCCCCCACCCTATCAGTGAAGCGTCTGTAGTCACAATGACTACTGGAGGGGGTAGAACAAAGGGGAGTCCTATGGTGACATGGAGAGACATCAACCACCACTGGAGGTCTTTCTTGCAAGAGCTTGTAATCAATATTGTGTGGTCCATGGGTAGTTCCTGGTAAGACCATTGAGTGAACAAGCAGCCACTGAAGGATCCGCATATGCATTCTTGCTAATGCTACGGCTAGGATTGCGGCAGCCTTCATACCCAATACTTTCAGAACTTCTGAAGCTGGTGCTCTGTCTTTCGATATCAATGTGCTGACATGCTGACAAAGAAAGACAGACTCTTTCTATTGGTAGCTTTAGAGTGGTGGTTGAGGTGTCTAGCTCTGCACTGATAAAAACGATATGCTGTGATGGCGACAAGGCAGACTTTTCAGAGTTGACTGTAATGCCTAGATGACTGCAGAGTGACAGAGTGTACTCCCTTACCTGAATAAGTTAATGCCTGGTGGTGGCATTAAAGAGCCAATCGTCTAGGTATGGCAACATCTGGAATCCTAGACACCTCAGGTGAGTCATGACCACTGCCATGCATTTGGTGAACACTCTGGGGACTGTAGTGAGACCAAAGGGCAGGGTTCGAAACTGGAAATGATTGGCTCCCAGCCGGAAATGCAGGTGATCTCTGGATGGCCTGGCCATCTTTATGTGGTAGTACGCATCCTTGAGATCTATCGAGCACACCCGATTGTCTTTCCCGAAGAAGGGAAACATAGACTGAAGTGTGACCATCCGGAACGTCTCTGTCTTTACATATTGGTTCAGTCTGCTGAGGTCCAAAATAGGTCTCCAGTCCCTTGATTTCTTTGGAACCAAAAAGAATCTCGAGTATGTTCTGGATCTTATTTGGTCTGCTGGAACTGGCTGGTTGACTCTTTTTCTAGCAACTTTCAGACCTCTATAGTTGCCTGTCTCCTGTAGCTGGGTGGAACATCCGGGATTCTCCTTATAGACTGAGGGGGTGTGGCGAATGGTATGAAGTACCCTCTGGAAATGATACTTTGTACCCAGCTGTCTTTTGTTATTTTTTGTCAGGCGTCTGGGTACAAAGATAAGCAACCCCTGACTGCCTCCAAAGCAGGACACTCGGGCCTCCTTTCAGAAGCGCTGGTAGGGTTGCCCAGAGAAGTGATCTCTTGTCACCCTGATGTTGCGGACCCCCTCTGCCAGGAGGGCATTGTCTTCCACTATTACCCCCTACTCTGCCCCTGGAGGGGGGTTCACCACATGTGTCCTGAAAGGCTCCTTGGGCTTTTCCGGAACCACATTTTTCCTCCCCTTTGACCTTTCGGATAAGGTCAGGTAGGGGTGGAAAAATGGACTATGACGTCAACAGTCTTTCCCTCCTGTTCACACCTGGTCAAGGTTTCCTTCACTTTAGGCCCAAAAAGGGATAAGCCATCGAAGGGGGTGTTCACGAAGGATGACTTGAAGGGTTTCGCGAAGGAACACAAACGCATCCAGGAATGTCTTCAAAGAGCGATTCCTGTACCCGCTGCCCTACTCGTTTCATCAGTTGCATAGGATATGAGATGCTTGGATGAGTTGACAATAGAATTTAGGGTAGAGAGCTGGGCAGCAACTTTATCAGAGGCACCTGCAGCCAGTGTACCCTGAAGAGCATCTCCCAACTCCTTAAGGAGATCTCTTTGCAGTCTGGTAAAATGGGTTAAGTAGTTCAGTGAACGGAGAGCAAAGACAGCTGAACTGAACATGCGTTTCTCATATCTATTCATGATCCTGGACTCTCTATTAAGAGGATGGATAGACGAGGAAGTCTCAGACATTTCCTTTTTGGTGGCTGCCACCACCACCATGGCATCAACAGGAACTCCTTTGGTTAAGAATGCTTTGTCTGGTGGGGCTGATATAAACTTGTTAGGCCTCCTAGGGACAGGCTCCATGGACTCCGGTGACTCCCATGCCCTTCAAGAAACCAACTGTGTGAGCTCAATGAAGGGGGGAGACACCCAAGAGGTGGAGGGTTGAGACCCGAAAGCCTTCAGGAGAACTGACTCATCCTCAGTAGGGTTTTTGGACTTCCAATCACCCCTTTGCCTAAGGATCTCAAGTACCTCAGCAAAGGAGAAATCCTCAGAGGGGGACCATGGGGACCCTTCTGACTCATACAAGTCAGTATCAGATGTTAAAGACTCCTGTGGGGATTCCAAGTGTCTCCTCTTGCACAATCTCTTCCTAGGAAACTCCTCAGTGGGGGCAAGAGCAGGGGGCACACTGTGGGGCTACCTGAAGCTCTGGGTCTCTACACTTAGCCTGGATGATGGAAGCAGAAGCAGACACAAGCGCTTTAGGGGATGAGGAAGCAAGGCCTGAATTCGAGGATGTCTTGGGTGACAAAGCTCTCCTCATGGCATCGAAGGCACCATGGCTCTGATGGGAAGGAATCTACGGATCCGAAGGAACTGTCAAACACTCCTGCACCGAGGCAGTGAGAGCCAGAGGTAGGAGCCAAGCTAATCCGAGCCGAAGCCCCTACAGGGAGAGTCGGCATCGACAGGTCGGTTCAACTATCCTCTCTGGATTTGACTGGAGAGTGTCGGCTCCTAGAATCCCCGGTCAGTGCCGAGGATGTCAGAGTGGATGGAGCTGAGGACACTGGAAGAGGCCTCAACCTCAACGGCTACATGATCAACAGGTTTGATTCTTCTGGCTCTGAAGGGCCAACATGGCTTGGAGGAAGAGGAGTCAAAGCAAGAGTAGCGGTCTTCGCCTCCGAAGCCACTTGGGTTGGAGCCGACAGCAATTTAGCAAGGCCTGGTGCCTGTAGAAGCTTCTGCCCCAATCGATCCATATCCAAATCTGAAAGGCTAACAGACTACCTAGATTAATGCACCGATGGTGCCGAATGAAGTAATGGTGACTGGAGCACTTTGGATACTGGCTTCAAGGCTGTGGGCCGGCTCTGAAACCTGTGGAGCTGATGTCTCATCAGATTTTTTTTATTTTAATTT